>NC_089251.1:219434553-219594553 GCF_963930625.1 Muntiacus reevesi
CATTTTTTTGTTAGACAGAGGCATTATCTTGCTACCCTACACTGACTTCTATGCCAAATTTTAACTCAGACCTGGTTTGTGCAAGGTAATTATAAATATACACACCATAGAAATTTAAAATAAAATGACTGGTTCTTAACTACACCAGTGCTAGCGTGTCTCACTCTAACATCTTCTAAGAACTTACTCTGTATTAACTAAGCCAAAAATTGTTGAGACGTTCCCTCTCCTAGTAGGAGGAACATAACACATTTTCAGTTAATTCTGAAACTGAAATAGCAAGGTTACTCTAACACAAATACATTCTCAATGTCCTATTTGAAGTACAGCAACCCAAGCAAACATGGGTGGCATTCCCCTGATGAGTTGAAATAAATGTCACCAAGCATAATGTTCTGGATTTACTCACTTCCACTGAAAAATAAAAAGGACATAATCTCACGATCCAATCTGTTTATCAGTGAGGGAAATCAACTTAAAAGAAAAACAAAATCCAGGGGCAAAAGAATATCAGGCAAACAGTTCGGAGACAAAAGATAAATTTCCATAGAGGATTAGAGGGCTAGAAATAGAAATCCTTAGTACTGATGTTAGATACCTTTACTATTTTAATATTCACTTTGTATCAATGAAAGTACCCTGCAGTAACATGCTTTTTTAAATGGCATTAGGAAGTATGAGGGAAAGGCAAGATTAGAATCTGTCCTTTAAAATCCAAATCAGTAAAATCATAAAGATGTATCAATTAAAATACTCAGTAACACTTCTCTCATCTCCAAAGTTCCACAGGAATACAGAAATTTACTAGAAATAGCATTAGTTAAAAGTGCATTTTCTTCTATTTGTTTACTGCAGCAGGTTTTGTTCTAGTTGTCATATATTTTTTAAGCAGCTTCTGATTTGCCAACAGTCTAAGACATTTATTGGTGACTTATGAAATCATCTCTAGATAGAGTCTAGAGATTGTTACTACCGATAAATTTTTAAAAGTCCAGAAACCCAGTTTAGACCAGGGCTGAGTAAATCTGGGGCTAATAGATGTGGTAATGAGAGCTGTATCACTATTTTTAAATATTACAAGGGACATATCATTAGCTACTCACTATTATAAGAAAAAGAGTCAGTCTGATAATAATAGACTGGGATTTTAATATCATGAAGGTATTTAGGAATGAGTCTGTTGAGTAAAGTAAAGGCATTATGCAGACAAGGATGGATAATTTCTAGGTCTACTATTCTCCATAGTTTTGTACAGGCTTGCCCATATCATCTGACACAAAAGTTTCCACTGAAGAAGATAAGAAGCAATAGCTCAAAGTTTCCTGATTGGAGCAAGCACTATGACTTTTATCTATCTAGCGGCCTTGTTTGTCACTATTATCTCTTTATCAAATGGTTTTTCAAGGAGACATTCCAACAATACAAATATTTTGTCTAATGAGGCAGACCTTACAGTACACAGTTTTCTTTGCAAACTACCCAAAGCCACATTCTGCAACCTCACCATCTCTTAAGTAAGTTAATGATTTGCAAATAGTGCATTCAAATAGAGTAAGGTAGCCTGAGAGTTAATTAATTTTCCCTTGCATCCCTATCTGGCATATATGCCTACCTTATCCGGGACTCTAAGTCTCTCTACTAGATTAATTAGCATTCAAAGTCAACAAACAGCCTGAATCACTGTAGAGAGAGATTATAACTTAAACTCCTAAAACTAGATATATAATATCATGTATTTCATATAATAGTTCTTCAATTGATCTTAGTAGAACTGAATGAAGTAAAGAATACCTTGTTTTTGCTTATTATCCCTCTTGTTGAATGTTCCTTTTCCTGCTTTGTTTCTAAACTATACTTGGAAGACCTAAATTTAAAATATCAGATAAATTCCTTCAAATTGTTTAGAGTAAATGTCTGAGGGGCACAATGTGTTACCTCTCCCGGTATGACCTGTATATGACAAAGGAGCAACAGGTGATGATGAAATTTCAGCCATCTGCAAAGTACAGTTGACCCGTGAACGACAAGAGGAAGAGGGGGTTAATCCATGTATAATTCATAGTAGGTTCCTCTCAATGTGTGAATTCAACCAACCAAAGACCCAGAGGACTGTGGTATTTACTACTGAAAAATATCTCAGTATATGCAGACCCGCACAGGTCAAACGAGTTGTTCAAGGGTCAACTGTAAATCAGGACAGTTTGTGAATTAAAGGACACTTCTCAAGTCCTGAAGGCTGGTGCCTACTCTACTAATGCATAATGCTAGATTTGCTTGGGAGGATTAAAATGTCCTTTCACATTAGAACATAATACAAAAGGCTTTAAAACTATGCATATCTTTTAATTCAAAATTCCTTATAAGAACTAACTCTGCAACTTGTCAAGAATCTTTTAATTAAAGCCCTTGCCCAAAATTGAAAGCAATCAAAATATCAAAAAAAAAAAAAAAAAAAAAAAAAAACAGGTGGGGGAAATCTCTGATGATCAAATGATTAATGATCAAAAATTATAATAGAAACTGTTTACTGCGAATTCTTGGCAGTCCTGTGGTTAAGACCCCACACTTCCACCACAGGTATGCAGGTTCAATCCCTGGTCAAGGAACTAAGATTATACTCTGTGGTGTGATCAAAAAAAAAAACAAAAAACTGCTTATTGGCATGGGAAAATGTCTCAACTATTGTATGACTGCATGAAATGAATATACAAAAATATATGATGAAATGACTTAGATGAGCATGAAGATGCATACATGCAGACATGTAGGCATAAATAATCATTTATGGTAGTAAATTTGTTTTTCTCGTGCTTCATTTTATTCTTCAAGTTATCCTCATTGAATTTGTTTCAACTTGCAATTAAAAGAAACTATAAATTTTTCTTAACTTTAGGGAAGGAGGCCAAACTGTTTGAAATGACATACTACTTCCCAGTTTCTGAAGACTTACTCCTCTCCAGGAGATTGCAAGTGGTCTTCGAATCATTTTAACCACTTTTTCTATATAGAAACATTAAAAACTATCATCAAGGGTTAAACTAGCGGAGTTAGGGTTAGTCACAAACACTATAATTTGATTTTGCACATATTACTTGTCTAACGCTTGAAATAAAATAATTAATTTAAAATGCACTTGAATTACTAAATAATTGCAAACAGATCAAGATCTTTATTTACTATATGTAGGAAAACTAGAGGCATATTTGGACAGTGTGTTAGGAACTAAAATACTATTTTGGTACTTATGGTTTTGAATAGGAACATGGGTAGGTATAGCATGAGCTCAAAGTTTTAAATCAAGTTCAAGCAAAATGTCAAAATTAATTTGAGCCTGAAATAATTAGGTATGGGTCTTGAAATGAGAGGAAATATTCAATTACGGTGAATAAAATTGAAAAGAACGTCTAGCTTCACACAACTTCCAAAGTGTCTGTACTAACGAAGCAGAAAAATGTACTGCATAATCATCCATATGTGTTACACATGTTTAAGAAAAGAAAAAGACTGATTGGTTATCCAACTACAAGAGACACTATCTTAAAGGACTGTCTCCTCTCATAACCACTCAGATATTTCCTATAATAGATACAGGCAATAGGAGAATGGATACTCAATAAATATTAATTTGGTTGGAAACTTGATACAGCTGAATTTTATGACATGTGAATTATATCTCAATAAAACTGTTATTTTAAACATAAATAAATAAATAAACATTAACTCAGTGGCCTGCCTTTTGAGAAATCTGTATGCAGGTCAGGAAGCAATAGCTAGAACTAGACATGGAATGACAGACCGGTTCCAAACTGGGAAAGGAGTACATCAAGGCTGTATATTGTCACCCTGCTTATTTAACTTATATGCAGAGTACATCATGAGAAATGCTGGGCTGGATGAAGCACAAGTTGGAATTAAGATTGCCGGGAGAAATATCAATAACCTCAGATATGCAGACGACACCACCCTTATGGTAGAAAGCAAAGAAGAACTAAAGAGCCTCTTGATGAAAGTGAAATAGGAGAGTGAAAAAGCTGGCTTAAAACTCAACATTCAAAAAACTAAGATGATGGCATCTGGTCCCGTCACTTCATGGCAAATATTACTGATGGGGAAACAGTGACATACTTTATTTTTGGGGGCTCCAAAATCACTGCAGATGGTGACAGCAGCCACGAAATTAAAAGACACTTGCTCCTTGGAAGAAAAGTTATGACCAACCTAGACAGCATATTAAAAAGCAGAGACATTACTTTGCCAACAAAGGTCCATCTAGTCAAGGCTATATAGTTTTTCCAATAAGCATGTATGGATGTGAGAGTTGACCTCTAAAGAAAGCTAGTGCCAAAGAATTGATGTTTTTGAACTGTGGTGTTGCAGAAGACTCTTGAGAGTCCCTTGGACAGCAAGGAGATCCAGCCAGTCCATGCTAAAGAAAATCAGTCCTGAATATTCATTGGAAGGACTGATGCTGAAGCTGAAACTTCAATACTTTGGCCACCTGATGCAAAGAGCTGACCCACTGGAAAAGCCCCTGATGCTAGAAAAGATTGAAGGTGGGAGGAGAAGGGGATGACAGAGGATGAGATGGTTGGATGGCATGACCAACTCAATGGACATGAGTTTGAGTAAACTGTGGGAGTTGGTGATGGACGGGGAGGCCTGGCGTGCTGCAGTCTATGGGGTCGCAAAGAGTCAGACATGACTGAGCAACTGAACTGAACTCAATGGCAACTTAGACTTAGTAAATAAATATTTTTAAATACAGCTTTCAAGTTCTAGTACTTTTTACAATTGAAATGCCATGTTCCATTTTCAAGTAAGAATAAATAACTGTATTATTCCTGGAGTTGTTTTCCAATATAACCATTTCATAGTATTTAACTTTTGAAATCATCTATGCTGAAAAACTTGGGCCTCCCTTGTAGCTTCACTGATAAAGAATCCGCCTGCAAGGAGGGAGACCTGGGTTTGATCCCTGGTTTGGAAAGATCCCCTGAATAGGGCATGGCAACCCACTCCAGTATTCTTGCCTGGAGAATTCTTATGGACAGAATAGACTAGTGGGCTACAGTACCTGGGGTCGCAAAGAGTTGGACATGAGTAAGCACAGCACAAGACTCAACCTTCAAATCTAGAAAGAAAACAATCCACCACTAAAAGAATATAAGTAATTAAAAATTAGTCTCCAGAGAAGATAAAAATACTAGTAAATATATGAAACATGTAAATGAAAAATTGGAGGCAAGTTTATCATTCCATCTATTTTTAGAGACACTAAGGAAATACTTATCAATATATAATTTTCCATATTTTAAAATGAGCACGAACTTTATATGAAAAATAAATCCTAATCCCAGGAAACTGTCATGTGGCATTTTTTAACTTTATTACCACTTTGTTGACTCTCTGTCCCAGAGCAGATCACCTCCAACATTAATACTCTGACCTTATAGAAAAGTGACAGATAAAGTTTATGGTGAGAAAAAATGAGTTTTTATGGGTTTTCAAAAGGGAATTCTTAGGACACTGAAAGCCATATAATAATATTGATTGGATACCCAACTTTTTTACTGCCAAATTACAAACTTCAGATTTCTGGAAAAATGTCCAAGTGAACTTGCAGTAAAATAAAGTAAAAGAGAAGCCTGAGCTCATGATAAAAAGTCTAAATCGCTTTGCAAACTTTCAATATACATATGCAATATTTTTTTTTAAACCAGATCTTTTTAAAGTTTTTAGTATCCCAAGGTTAACCTTTCACTTTGGGACTGAGTGATTTTCTTCCAGACATTTATCCAAAGTCACAGATAGGCTCACATCTTTCTGAGCACATAATTTCCATGATTATTTCTAGCTTCCTTCTCTTTTAAAGGCAAATGTACAAGGTACAGACACAGGATTATTTTCTTGTAAAACTATCCTCAAAAATCAATTAGAATATTCAAAATATTCCATTTTCACAAATGAAAATAAGTTACTTGCTGAAATGACAGTCTTCCGTTTCACTGCCTTAAAAATTAAGCTGGCATGGATAATAAAAGTGTTTTCTAACTGGATATGCTTGGCATTCAAATATTTTTAAAACAAATACTAATCCATAATTAGACTTCACAGGCACAATCTATAGAAAATAGAATCTGCTTTTACTTTTCTGAGAGCAATGTTAATGATCTGATATCAAAAAATCTGTAACAAAATCACTGCTTGCACAAACCAATAAACAAATCTTCAGATGAATGTTTATTTTCCTTTACAGTCTAATTTTTTTTTAAGATTCATTCATTCATTCAGCAAATATCCATTGCACATACCACGTGCCCATTGCTATTCTGTGTACCTGGGGAAAAACTGGGCAACAAAACAAATGTTTCTGTTATTGTAAGAAATTTCTTTTTAATTGGAATAAAAAGACAACCATGAAGCAAATGTATATCAGAAGGTAGCAAGTACTATAAAGAAAAATTAAAATTACACAAGGTGATAGAGAATAAGGGCTGCTGAGGACAGCGGCTGGGGAAGGGAAGGACTTTATATGGAGTTGTCAGAGGACATTTCCCTGACGTTGAGATGACATCTAAACAGAAATCAGAAGAGAGGGACGGGGCTCTGAAGGTGTGGATGGTAAGCCTTCCAAGCAGCAGGCAGAGTTAGAGCCTGAGATGGAATATGCTTACCATGTGAAGACAGCAGGAAGGTCTATGTGACAGCAATAAGCATTTACTGAATGATAACATTCTAAAAATTATGCTAAGTGTTTGGTGATATTAAAATGACCCAAACATTAAATACGATACAGGCTGAAAAATGTTATAAGCCAGTTGAACTCGGTCTCAAAGAGGGACCAATACCAAGTACTACTTCAAGAAGATGAACCAAGGGCCAGAAAGTACAGTGGGTCAAGATCCCAGTAACAAAGATGAGCTGAAGAAATGTGCAGATACTCTTGCTTCATTCAGCAACTGTTCAACTCTTTTCTCTTTTTGCTTTCTTCAAAAATTCAGACTAAAAAAAAAAAAAAAATTCAGACTAAAATACTTAGTTTCCCGGATACAAGGAAGACTGTTTTACAGTCTTCCAAAATGACATAAGTGGAAAGAAGGCTCAAAATTGGAAAGCAGCCACATTCGGAGCCAGGACAATGCTGAACAACTCTGAACAAATCAACAACCTGTAGGACTTTTAGCTGACCCACCCCAGGCCTCTGGTATCAGGCCCTCCCCTCCCAATTCCTTCTGCCCTTGGCCTGTTCATCATCTTCAAACTCAACTACATTTAATCTGTCTTCTTTCTTCTTCCTCTGAAACTTACAGATATTTTAGTGTCCATCCTCTACTCGAAAACCAATGACTGAGACTTCCCTGGTAGTTCAGGTGGTAAAAACCAATGACTGTTTCTACCTGAGAAAGAAAATTACTTAACAAGAAACAAGTATGTGCGTGCATGCGCGCTCAGTCGCTAAGTCATATCCTACTCTCTGTAACCTCACGGACTGTAGCCCGCCAGGCTCTTCTGACAATAGAATTTTCCAGGCAAGAATCCTGGAATGAGTTGCCAGTTCCTAGAGGATCTTCCCGACCTAGCAATCCAAGCCGTGTCTCCTGTCGGATTCTTTACCACTGAGTTCCTGTCTAGCCTCAGTTCCTATCACTGTCATAGACAGTTACTTCAAATGCAACAGACTCCCTGCCATTTTTCAAACATTCCATGTACATTCCCACCATCATGCGCAACTAGTGCTGTTTTTTCTTTTGGGAATCCTTTCACCTTTGCTACCTGTCAAATTCCTACATAAATATAGTTCAAGACTCCATTGAAGTCCCATCTCATCCATGAAGGTTTAAGTCAATTGCTTACTCATATTCTTGCTGGGACAATCCCATGGACAGAAGACCCTGGCAGGCTACAAAAATTCCACAGGGTCACAAAGAGACAGACACAACTGAGTACCTGAGCAAATTCATCCCATCAGAAGTAATTGCTCCTTCCTTTGTAGTAACACCAGCTTCACTTACACCCTAATAACAGCAGTTACCACAATCCTACTCACACTACAGAGTATATGTGTGTGTGTCTTCCCAACCAGATTTTGTTTCTGTGGCAGCAGAGTGTGTGTACAATCCATGTTTATATCTATGCAAATCCCAGCAAAGTACTTTGCACACAAGGCATTTCAATAAATGTGCTTCAAATTCTCATCAAAAGACTATAAGAAGCCTTCACAAAAGGTGAAGGGGAAAAAAGAGGTATTCCTGAAATGAAAATTACAGCAGCGTCATAGAGTGAGTTGTCCAGTTATTCAAATAAGCTCTAAATCATTGTAAATATCATTGAATGAGAACATAAAGACAACAAAAAATAAACCATGAGTGGTTACTGGACAGCATAAAATTAAAGAAGAATGGGAAAATGAAAAGTGTAAAGCAACATATATTAGGAAGCATTACCAAGGAATACTCAAACAATTCATTTAACAAGTATTTACTAAGCGCCTACATTAGGCCAGAAACTCTATTAATTGCTGAGAATACGAAGGTGAAAATATTGAGAAAGGGTTGAACTTTTTACAAGGAGTATTTTTTTAATTTATTTTAATTGGAGGTTAATTACTTTACAATATTGTGGTGGGTTTTGCCATACATCCACATGAATCAGCCATGGGTGTACAAGGAGTATTTTTAAGTTCAAAGTGTTGGCCTATAAATTATTACTTCCTGAAGTATGACCAAAACAGCATCCTAAGGACCCAAAGGCTATGGATACCCAAATTTCAAATCCAAATCTAGAAAATGATCTTGCCTAAATTGTGATTATGCAGGCATTCTCTCCCAGGACTGCTTCTGAATGTTAAAAGGGCTTCCTTTCTTTTCAGTGACTATAAACTGCTCAGATAGAAAATTTGAGTTCCAGATACTTGAATACATTCCCTACTCTGAGATAAGTTCTATCCATGCACAGGTTGTTTTAGTAATTAAGGTACCAGCAACCCTGCCATCGTGAATAAAGAGGGAGGAATTTATTAAAAACAGTGCTGTCTAGGGGATGTTGTGTGGGAGATGAGTGGATAGTTGTTTGCTGTGTCCTCTGAGGTCAAAGTAAGAGAAAAAGAATGAAGGTACAACAAACAGGATTTGGGGCAGACATAGGAAGAACTGTGAGGCACTGATTCACGCCACCAAGATATACTCTGAGCCATTTCTTCTGCAGATCTTGGGGGAAAAAAAAAGAGGTAGCCTGCGTTCTTCTAAGATAGTTCAGAGCAAAGCAAGCAGATACAAAGATGACTTTGTAGGGTTTCTTTTGGACATGTTTCACTATTGTATGTAACCATCTGCATGTGTACTGGGAAAATATGATGCTATCACTCTTAAGAATTAAAAGAAAGAATATACCCGAAATGCCATCTAGTATAAAATCTGATTTAGTGGGCTCTTAGCCACAAGTATCTAATAACTCCTTTCTATAAACCAATATCAATAACATAAATTATCAAATGACTTATTTGCCTTTTTAATAAACTCAAATTGCTTATTTCTTTAAAAACTGAAATCTTAATATACAAGTACTATAAAATATCCTTGTTTAAACAACAATCCATGGAGTTAAAAAGAAATTATATCTTTTTATTTGCCCATGGAATAACTCAATCCAGCGACAGTACTGGTACTGTTATTCTGAGGATTTTTCTATAAGTCTTGTAACTGAGTGTCTTCTATCCAAAACAACTTTGACATCTTTACACTGATGACCCCTTAGCCATAATGAACAACTGTATAAAATTTAGTCCACAACCCCTCACAAATTAAAAACATGACTGTGCCCTTTACATGTATAAATGATATATACCAATATTAACAAATGAAATATATTTCTTAAAATTCATTCATTCAACAAATGTTTTATTGAGGGTCTATCTAGGCACTATGCTAGGTGTAGGGACACCAAGATGACCTAATCAGAGTTCCTGCCCTCAGTCACAGAAACATAACATCACAATATCAAAACACACTGTACTGAATGTCAGAAGGAAACAAACCTCACATTGTTTTCTACACCAAGTACTCAGAAAGTTCCAAAGTCCAAGCAACTAACTATACAAAACTATGTCAGATAACTTTAGGATGGGTCACCTGACACTCATTCCAATTCTCCTTCTTGCCTTCCTCCAAAATAAAGGCTCGAAAGCTAAAATACCTTTTCTAATTCTTGCCCACAGTAGTAGATATAATGGGCATCTGAATTAAATTCACCCATTTCAGTCCATTTTAGTTCACTGATTCCTAAGATGTAGATGTTCACTCTTGCCATCTCATGCTTGACCATCTCCAATTTACCCTGATTCATGGACCTAACATTGCAGGTTCCCATGCAATATTGTTCTTTAAAGCACTGCACTTTTCTTTCACCACCAGACACGTCTATAACTGAGCATCATTTCTGTTTTGGCCCAGTGACTTCATTCTTTCTGGAGCTATTAGTAATTGCCCTCAACTCTTCCCCAGTAGCATACTGGACCCCTTCCGCCCAGGGGGGCCGGGGGGGAGTGGGGTTCATCTTTCAGTGTCATATCTTTTTGCCTGTTCATATTGGCCATGGTGTTCTCACATAAGGATACTGGAGTGGGTTGCCATTTCCTCCTCCAGTGGACCACGTTTTGTCAGAATTTTTCACGAAGACCCATTCATCTTGGGTAGCCTTGCATGGCATGACTCATAGCTTCACTGAGTTACACAAGCCCCTTAGGCACAAGGCTGTGATCCATGAAGGGGTTAAACAAAGAACTGCACTGTATTTCTATAAAGGCACCTAGTGGCCTCCTGAACTCCATTGGCATGGTAGGAATTTATGTGATCCTCTCCCTTTAAATCTTTATTTATTTGTTTTTAATTAAAGATAGGTTGACTTCGCAGGTGGCTCAGTGGTAAAGAATCTGACTCCCAATGCAGGAGAAGCAGGAAACACTGGTTCAATCCCTGGGTCGAGAAGATCCCCTGGAAGAAGAAACGGCACCCACTGTAATACTCTTGCCTGGATAATCCCATGGACAGAGGAGCCTGACAGGCTATAGTCCATGAGGTCGCAGAGAGTCAGACACGACTTAGCAACTGAACACACAGGCAATTAAAAGATAATTGCTTTATAATTTGTGTTGATTTCTGCCAAGTAACAACGTGAATCAGCCGAAAGTATATCCCCTCCCTCTTAAGCCTCCCTCCCAACCACCCCTGCATCCCACCCCTCCACGTCTTCACAGAGCACCAGGCTGAGCTCCCTATGCTATAGAGCAACTTCCCACTAGCCAGCTATTTTACACATGGTAACGTATATATGTTAATGCTACTCTCTCAATTTGCCCCATCCTCTCCTTCCTCCACTGTAGCCACAAGTCCGTTCTCTTCATCTGCGCCTCCTAAAATACTTTTTATCTCATTCTAGAGGTAGTTAAGCTCCAGGAGTTGGTGATGGACAGGGAAGCCTGGCGTGCTGCAGTCCATGAGGTCACAAAGACACAACTGAGCAACTGAATTGGAGTAAGAGGTAGTTATGTGACACTTTTATCCCTGAGATGTAGGCAGAAGTCCCCATCAGCAAGCATCTGTTACTGAAGAAAAAGAGAAAACTCTCCATGAAAACTTGGTTTCTGGGCTCCCTTTACTTTTCTTCCTACTTCAAAGGAAACACAATTTCTATAGGTGGAAATGTCATCTGTGGAATAAGAAGCAAGCATTTTGCACCAAGGATAATGGAACAGGATGATGTTACCTGGACCCTTGATGGCATCAGTTACCCGTGAACTAACTGCCTCCAGACGTCTTATAACAGGAGACAAATAAAATCCTTACTCACTTAAGTCACAGTCAGTAAGATTTTCTGCTACTCGTAGCCAGAGGCATTTTTACCATTAAAAGGAAGCTACAACAAAGAGATGTTTAAGTTGGACTATCTATGACTCCTCGCTTGAGCCAGAAGGCTGTGATCTAGTCCTTTCTAGCTAGAAGAAATGAAAACAATTTTGAATTTGCATGTGTACAGTCTTACTACAATATTCTATAACCCAGATTACTTAAATAAATATGTTCTAACTCTTCCATGGATATTCATTTGTTGCATAGTCATTACAAGATTTTTTACTTCTTTTCCTAACTGAAACTTTCAATCCCCCAAACCTATAAAATAGCATTTCTTACAGTATGATATAGATCACTCATATATGTAATATACACAAACAGCTGAAGAAAGGGGCAAGAAATGAGGATGGAGAGAGAAAACAAGAGGAACCTAGCTTATTTGAAAGTATAAACTATGTTTTTCAATGTTGTGAGCATCTTTAAAAAGTATCTTCATAATGAATTAAGACCCCAAGATTAACAGAATTTTTAAAATAGGAAAGATTCCCCCAATTTGAAACCATTGTCTCTGTTTTTTGAAAATTTTTAACTTGGAAAATATAGACTTCCCTGGCGGTCCAGTGGTTAACATTTCACGCTTCCAATGTAGGGAGCACAGGTTCAATCCCTGAGCAGGGAACTAAGATTCCATATACTGTGTGGCAAAGCCAAAAACAGAAAAGCACGTATCAACAAGTACTGTGCATCCAACTGATGGATCACTAGAATTATTACATCACTGCACTATCCCATCTATCTCTAGTAGCCTCCCTAAGAGAGTAATCTATCTCCCTATGTAAGTTTCAACTGGACATATTTTAAGTGTGTTCTGTTCTTGGGATAGTTTCAATTGTACACTGCTAAAAGATTCATTAATTTCAACCACCATCAACTCCATACGCCACATATACTTTTTTCTGCCTTTTGTGTTCAAATATATTTCACTGTGGCCATTCAGAGGAAAATTATACATTCCAATAACACTTGAGTTCCCCTCAGTTACCCTTTCAGTGGCTCAGGATAATGACAGAGTAAAGAATCGTGTTCTTCACAGGCTCGCTCTCTTTTTTTTTTTCCTCTCCCATTTGGGAGAATTTCAGCTTCAAATCTCTTGTGCCAAGAAGCAATGGGTAATGTCTAATACTCTTCTCTAACAGTAGCTCACTCTGGCGGGAACGGGAGGAGAGTAAGGAGAAATCACTCACATTCCCAGCTTTGAAAAAGTCTTAGCATATGGAATAAGCAAGCTCTTACCCTATTTTCCTAAAATAGAATTATGGAATCATAATAGGTAAAGGGGCCAGAGGAAAAGGAAACAGAATTAGAAATTTTAGAACTATCTGTGAGTATGGGTAATGGCTAAAATCTAGCCCTAAATCCCCAGTGAAATCAGTCCAAAAAAACGCCTAAAATTCATAAAACCTGGGGCTTATATATTCCTTGGCATTGTTCATAGGTAGAGACTTCCTCTGTAAAAAAGATTTTAAAAACCACATTCTCATGAGACAGCAAGAATGAGAGAAATAAGGATAATAAGCATAGATAACACAAATGCCTTGGTTTTAAAAATCAACACTCAAAGACAATCTACCACAATCCCTATGACCTCAAAAGAAAATTCAGAGAATAAGTCTCCTTTGTTTATGTCATCTCAACTTCAATTCCATCAGCAGTTATCTCCTTTAAAACAAATATTTCTAAGGCCCTTACATGATAGGAAGTCCTTTTTCTCAGGCCCATTTTTATTTGGTTATCTTTTTAGGTGCACTAAAGATTGAGTTTACAATAAGCTGAACAGACAGCGTACAAAAGGCTTTTAGAACTATACCATATGGTCCAGGGAAGGGAACAATCTGGACGATCCCCATTTCAATCTGCAAGCTTGTCCACCTCTATAACACATTATACCACTGTAATAAAATATTAAGATGGAAACGTAAAAGCGAAAATAGTCTATCTTTAGCATTACCAGGCAACCACACTTCTGAAAATTTACTGATAAACTTAATAAACATTTAATTTATATTCTGAAATTTTGGTATGTAACACCAGGCATATAAACCTAGGTGACTGTTCACTAGAAACAATATTTCAGCAGGGATATGTGTGAGTATTCAACTTATGCTTCAGAAATTTAGAAGGAAAAAAAAAAACACTTTTACAGGGTGTATATTGGCAGGGGCTGATGTAACAGATGACACATTCTTGGAAATCAAATAAAAGCAATAGGGAAATACCCATTGTTGCCTGGTGAAGGCCTAATCACATGGACACAGCTGGAACCAATGTAGATCATTCATTAATAAAATTGTATTGTAGTAGCCACTTTTTGATGCATTTCAATTGCTGCTGTAGCCAAATCTCTGAATTTCTTTGTTCCATGTTAGCAAGATTGCTTGAATGGGAAATATGAGAAGATTTAGAACGGGGAGAGGAGGGAAACAAACCTGTTCTCATGCTAAAAATGAGACAACTAGCTCAAAAAGCTAAATGTCACTTTACCTTGCAATCTACTTATACTATCAGCAGCTTAAAATATGCAGCGTAAACCTGAAAGGGGGAATTCATATGGTACCATGGATAAAAAGTGAGCAGTGTGAGATGCCGCAGAAAACATATGAAAAACTTGTGAAAGTATTTTACAGAATGATGATATAAGATGTTGGGAGAGGGAATTAAAATGTATCAAATACTAAGGGGAGAATCAGACAACTGAATTAATATAAACTCTCATGCAATACTCTCTATTGACTTTTATACTAAAGTATATACTATATGCTTAAAGGAAAATCATTCATATTTTTGACCACAGAAACTTAGAAATCACTGTCTGTCATCATATGTTACCAATATTTGAGATCAAACAGCCCCTTTCCAGAAGTTAGGTTTAAAATCTGTACTGAAATTCAAATGAAATAAAATATTGGCTCTAATTATAAATGTGGTATGTACTATAATAAAGTTATAATAAATTTGGTATTTATCCAATTTTGCTGGCATCCATTAATACATTTATTTTTCTATGTTTCTACAAATATAATGACTAAGCTTCTATATCATAATTTCTGCAAACTGCATAATATCAAATCATAAAGATATAGCAGCCTTGATATGAAGCCTAATCTAAACAAAACTGTAGAATTTATTACTTACAAAAATGAAAAACTCAGTAACATTTATCAAAAGCATTGCTCAAACATTATAGGTCTTAGATATATTTCTACTATGCCTCTGTGTATAATTAGAATAAACAAATAAATAGCACAATTTTCATGCTGTAGTTTCTAATTCATCAAAAGATATATTCCTACCACAAAACAGATAAAGGGCTTAACTGCAAATAAAAATTATACCAATGGAGAAAATGTATTTAAAGTCAATGAACAGTATTCAATACAAAATTAACATTCAACATAAGTGAACACACAGATAGAAAGCGTTTTTGTCTGTATTATCTTTAACCTCCAATTCTAATATTATCAAACCTTGACACAAAGGACTCAAGACAGTCATGCACTTAACTGGACCAAGAGGAAGAAAACGTTTCACTGGCATTCCTTCTCAAAAGCATCATGATCCTTTGGCTTAAAATGTTGACCTAAAGATGTAATTAATATAACTTAACAAGCACCCCATCCAGATTCATTTGAGCTGCTCTACAGAAAAAGCCACTTACATACAAGTTTAAAAAAAACACAGCATTGGGGGGACTTGAGAATCATAGCATTTAATACATGTGCATTATATGTACAAATCAATTTGAGTATTTGTTTGTTTTGTTATAGTAATGAGCCAATATGTTGCTGAACCTGTCTTGAGAATGAGAAAAAATAACAGGTGAGTTTATTTAATGCACACTTCAGATATACCTGTTTTACAAATCCTTTAATTATTTTAAAACATGTTCTAAATTTAAAAAAAAACTTTAGATTGAACATGTTTATCTTAATGTATCCATAATAGATATATTTTCCAACATGAATAAAAATGTTTCACATTAATCATTCTAACACAAACCATTGTTTACTTTCTTTTTAGTCATATTTGTCATACACTTACAAATCTACGTTAAGTTTTTATGCTCAAAGGAATTTTCTCATTGCCAGAAATCATTGACAATTTTAAAAAATAAAAGTCAATCAAAATATCAATCTCCTCCTAAGAAAACACATTTGGTCTGTTTTTTCTTACTCTGAGTGTATTTTAAAAAAAACACACACTAATTTTTAAAATAGATCACTTGAAAGTGAATCATTTGTTTTGCTTAATACAAAACAAAAAACATTTACATTTTGAGGAACATTCTAGAAAATTTCATTGAATGGTTGCTCATAGTGAAAATCTAGTCTCCTCTTCAAATCATAACTTAAAAATCATAATGTTACATTCTCACATTGCTTGTAATAGTAGGTTACTAACTAAATTTAGAAAAAATTGGAAACCTAAAAACACTTTTGTATTTTACCTTGCATTTTGACTTCAGAAGAAAAAAATTTTAATGCACATCCTTGTATTTAGTGGAAGCTCACTTGCTTACCTAACTACATTTGTCAAACATTCCAAAAATGAGTATTCTATCTATAAAAGATATGAACTGACTCTGTGTTTTAGACAAAAATAGAAAATAACAGCAAGTTTTTTGGTCTGAACAAGAGACAGGCTGGCATAAAAATCTATATAACATAAGCAAATATTACTCAAGAGTTTCAATTCAAACAATAAGTTGTGAAGCAAGACAAGATTCCTACCAATCAAAAATACTATGTCAACATGACCCAAGTTAGCAATATTCAGAAGGGTTTTGTGAAAAGTGGGGCAAAAATGTGACTGCGAAGGGAATCTCCAGAAGAGCTGGAAAAGGCGAATTGAGCACAACCTTCTATAAGGAACAATGCTATTAAGTAAACATGGAAGCTGTGAGGAAAATGTCTCTATTTTTTTAAAAAGTTGGTTTTTCTTTTTTTTTTTTTTCATGATGGTGTTCCAAGTGAAGAAAAGAGGGAAAAGAAATGGTATAAGGAGGAAAAACGAAGGCCTGCTTGCCTTCCTTCAGTGGTGCTGGGAGGGCACACCCTCTGCCTTGTGAAAACCACCGCCAGAACCAAGCTACACAAAACACTTTGGCTGCCAGCCTAGAACAGTGCCAGGCTGTTTTTCATTTCTGCGCTAGACTCCCTCGATTGAGACAGTGTGGGATTGTCACTTTGATGCACACAGAGAACAGAGAATAATATAGGACGGAGGGGGGGATTTTTTTACCCCTTTAAAGTCAGGTTAGCATTTTGTTTTCTTTGACAGGTCTTGAAAAGACCCAAGAAACAAAAGTTATGCTGAAGAATGGATCAATTGCCTGAAGAAATTAGCGTGAGTACAATATTGTCGACAGTTTAAAAGCCATGTGAGAGATTAACATTTTAAGAAATCAGACTTAAAAGGGGTCCAAGTCATACATTTACCTGTTTAAGAGGCCACAGACCAAGAAGTACATGATTGATACATCATCACATAATCTTATTTAAAATCTGATGGTATGAAGGAAGGCCATAAAATCTGACCAAGAAAAAGAACAGATATAAGTATTAAAAAGTTTAGGTCACTCTTCAGAGGCAACTGTGTGAGCTGCTATTGTCACCTTGAGTTTTCCAAAATTAAATAATCTGACTAAAAGATTATAACATTAGAATCTGACTATTTTATGCCTTTATAAGGAAAGAGATGATAAATGATCAAAAATGTTTAAAGAATTAAACCACAAATCATCTACAAAGTTGCCACAGACACAAACAGGAAAACCGTCTTTTCTATCCTATTCAATTCTGTACTAGAAGCAAAGCTAACACAAATGAGAAAGCTAAGTGTGTGCTGCTGCAAGCTTAAACTAAATCTACTACCTAAATCTGGAGACCGAAAATACCAATAAGCCATTAGCTCCTAGAGGTATGACCTTTTTCTCTCTAATGCACAAGATAAGGAGAGGTAGAGGTCCATTTCCTACAAACCAAATGAAAAGAAAGAATGAACTATGCCGAGCCCAGATCCCATGCTGGCATATTTTACACTAAGCTCAGCATCATCTAGAAGCAGTATACTTCTCACTGCCAATCAGGGGGGAGAGAAGTTGTGAAACTAATACAGCATTGATGAATAGCACCAAAGGCCTATGAGTCCCTTCCTCCTGCACTTCTCCACTCAATCAGCTGTAAAAAGAAGACCAACGGCTGTTACAGAAATAGCAAGAACGAAAGCGCTTGCCTCAGATGTTACTCATGGAGGCATGGAGCATTTACCACCTGAGCCTATCTAATTTCTGACAGAATGATCCCCTGCCCAGTTTTGTTTATGGCCACAGATTCTGATAGCAAGTCACAATCAAGTGTTGGGAAAGGCAACAGGGGAGGGAGGATGTGAAGAAGAAACCGAGAGAACAGTGGTCAAACTTCAAACAACATACAAGCTTCTCTTACGTAAATTAGCACCCATGCACAATACCTCGGGACAACAAAACCTGTGACAAAGGTTTCAGGTACAATGATTTGTTCTGGGTGGCAAGGGTAAGTATGCCATATAATCAAAAATAAAATGCACTATTTTGCTCCTCACTGTTCTCCTTTTGCATTTCCTTTCTTTCCTCTGAGATACACTGCTGATGCTATTACCGCATGGGACACTGATAGTTGTAGGCAAAGCATTCATGTATTGCCAAAGTGGTCCAGAGAATGATGTCTGGTTGGCTTTATTTCAGCAAGGAATATGAGGCAAAACCAGGAAGCAAAAAGAATGAAAGGTATAGAAGTCAGGCGATAGCCTGTATTTTCTGTTTATTAATGATGCAGATGAAATGGGCAGAAATCTGGAAAAGGCAGCCAAGTTGACTGAATTACAAAGAAAGATTAAGGAATTAAATGTGTATAACTTGGCTGACAATCAAGTAACAATATGAGAGTTGTCCACAACTCTCCAAAGTATATACATAAAAAGAAGAGCAACGGATTTTTATCTACTATAGAAGTGTGAATATATGAAATAATGATGAGATAAAATAAACCTTAAGAAAGGATATTTTTCTTTTTTCCTAGAAATATGTATCATCTTATTGACCCACACTGCAGGAAAGAGTAGATAATAGGAAATGACCACATACTGCCAGAGGACTTCATTGGTGGAGAAATAAAAATGAAATCCTGTTTGCTTACCTGATGATCCAAATACAGTGATGTCTCTCTTCACATTTGTCCAACCTGGCTAATGCAGAGATACCTGTGAAATCACAAAAGACATAGTAAAGTTGGTATCTTCAAACTAAATCCAATCTGAATTCCAAATCCTTACCTGGACAAGAATTTACTTGAATGATCTACTAGTCTGATTCTTGGACAACCCAAGATGGAAGAACCTCTAAGAAGAAAAATATTCTGAGACTTAATTAATAAGAGCTTTTTTCAGTCTTTCCAAGGATTTCCCAAATTAATTATAACTTAAAAAAAAAAAGTAATTAGATTAAAGCTCCTTAACCTTGGTACATGGACAGCCTTTAGGAGTCTATGTACTCCTGAATGAGATATGCAAAATATGTGGGTTTATGTAAATGTATTCCTCTCTAGGGAGAAGGTCAATAGTTCATGAGATTTGCAAAAAGGTCTATAATCCAAAAAACTGTCAAGAACCTCTGCTGAGTATAGTCTAAAATCTCAAACGCAGGTTGGAATGCATATGGATAATCAGTCCAGATTTGGGGGTTTCACCCCAGGGAAATGGTAGAGGTGTACAGACACTTGTAGATCTGGGGTAAACACCTTAAGAACACTACTTTCTGGAAGAGCATAACATCAAGTTTAAACTGCTACTTAATTCACACAGCCCTATGTTCTCTGTCTGCCATGCACAGTGAAGACAACGGTATCACCATACACCCAAGGGTGGATATTCTGACTTGCATCTTCTGTATGTATTAAAATCAGAATCCTTAGGTATATACATACTGACAAGGTCAGAACTAACACAGCAACTCATCCCAAAAGAATCCTACATGACAAGCAAAAAAGAGGAACTCCCCAACAGTTTACCTAGCACAAAAGTCACAGGAGGAGCCAAACACATCTCCTAAAAGAATTGTTCAAAACAGTAAATCAGAGTCACAATAATCTACACCAGAAAAAACAAACAGGTCAGAGAACCTTCCATACATCAACTATGAACAAGATGGGAAAGCATTCACAGCCAAGACAGGATCCCGAGCTGAGGTCTCACCGAAACAAGGACAATAATGAACAAACACTGAGAAGACATATATCAAGGGGAGAGGGAAAAAACCCTCAAAACTGGCTTATTTCAGGGATTTCCCTGGTGGTCCTGTGGTTAAAACTCAGCATTTCTACTGTAGTGGGTGCAGGTCTGATCCCCGGTCAGGGAACTAAGAGCCCATAGGCTGCAAGACCAAAAAATAAATAATATGTGAACATCATAAAAAAATTATTTTAAAGATGGTTTATTTCAAATAACAATTAGGTGATATAGTCTCTCAAAAAAAAAAAATAGTGTTGTTCACCATGTGTAAAACAGATAACTAGTGAGAAGCTGCTCTATATAACACAGGAAGCTGAGTCTGGTGCTCTGTGACGACCTACAGGGGTGCGAGGGAGGCGCAAGCGGGACAGGATACACGTATACTCATGGGTGATTTGAGCCACAACACAACACTGTAAATCAATTATCCTCCGATTAAAAGTTATAAAAAATAAAATTTTTAAGTAGTGTGTTTATACATTCACCTCCTGAGCATCTCTCAGCATGGCTCCATCCGGTGCTGGGAATTCATCAGTGAATAAGACAAGCACAGTTTGCCCTGCTGGAGCTTAATTTTGGAGCAGAGAGGAAGGACGATGGGAGACAAATCTATCAGCAATACCACTTCAATGTGTGACACATGCTATGAAGCAAAACGATGTGACCGAGGCATATGAAAACGGCCTGCATTTATCTAGTATATCACAGAGATGTTCACTCCCATCCTCAAAGTTAGTCAGGGACATAGAGAACTGAGGCAGGGAAGGGACTGTGAGGACAGACCTCTTCACTTCAGATGAGGTCAGGAGAGCTGTTCAGCAAGACAAAGAATCACAACTTCATTATCTCCAAAATCAAACACCCACACTAGACTAGTTAGGATTTCCTGACATACGCTCAGTCTTCAGAGAGAGGATTGAGAACAGGTACGGAACAGCATTCCTGAAAACCTAGCTAGGACACTGAGTATTTCATACCCTTCATATTTCATACGGAACCACCATCTATTCAAACCCTTCAGAAGGATGCACGGAGATAGTAACGCTGGTGTGTGCTTGGCGGTTCAGTGCTATCCAACTCTTTGCAATCCCATGAACTGTTGCCCTCCAGGCTCCTCTATCCATGTAATTTTCCAGGCAAGAATCCTGGAGTGGGTTGCCATTTCCTACTCCAGGGGATCTTCCCAACCCAGGGATCGAACCCCGTCTCCTGTGTCTCCTGGACTGGCAGGCAGATTCTTTACCACTGAGCCACCTGGAAAGTCCAACACTGGTTACATGTGTATAAAGAATATGAGTGTTGGGCCTAACCTTTGAAATCATACTTTTTCAATTTGAACCCAGTAATGTGCAAGTCACTCAGTTGTGTCCGACCCTTCATGACCCCATGGACGGTAGCCCACCAGGCAACTCCGTCCATGGGATTTTCCAGGCAAGAACACTGGAGTGGGTTGCCATTTCCTTCTCCAGGGGATCTTCTTGACCCAGGGATTGAACCTGGGTCTCCCGCGTTACAGGCAGACCCTTTACCATCTGAGCCACCGGGCAAGCCTGAACCCGGTAAACACGGTGATAATTCAAAAGTTGTAAAAATAATCTTGAAGTTCAAAAACAAAAATAAATAAAACAATACTGAGTAGGAAAAGGTATGGAAATCTATTTATATGTAAAGACATGCATAGCGTGATCCCGACTGGGGGAGGACCTAGGACTTTAACCTTAGTGAAGGATACTAGCATTCCACCTTCACACACTATCATCACCCCTGCCCTCTGGAACTCACTGTCCACCAGCAGAGATACACAACAAACATTTACACACAGAAGCCCTTTCAATTGGTAGATAATGCTGTTCAAATAGTCTATATCTGAGAGCCTAGTTGCTTAAAAACATCTAGAAAGACAGACACACTAAAAAAAAAAAGTAGAAAAGATTCTATAAGCTATCAACAGAGAAATATATTTTAAGTTTTTTTTAAGTTGTTTGAGAAAAAAACACGTCAGAGATTTCAAAAGATCAGTGATGCAAAGCTTCCCCAAAACTAGAAATCTATTTATACTATTTGCTTAACCTACAGCATCCAATCTAAGAAAGTAACCTGAGTCCTTTTCTTTTGACTGTGAGCAGATTCTATGACATCTGTCATCTCACTGACCAGAAGTGATGCTGTAGACTTTACTAGGCAGCAGAGTGACCTATTCCTTCCTTCTTGGTCAAGAGAGAGTCTTCCACCCAAAGCTGTAAAGCTGTCAGGGATGCAGTAAACCCTTTCCCTTAAACTTCTAACAAGTCAGAACTTTTCACAAAATCTACTCCCCAAAAAGACTTATTCACATGAATTTGCTTTGTGTTGCCATCATTCACTGTCTCCATTTTTAATTTAGTGGTATTTTTAGCCAAATGAAATGAAAATACAGTTTTTCTCAATCTGTCTCAGCTCTACTCTTCATGTTCTGGGACCCAATTCTTGCAATCCTTTAACAACTATTTATTTCACACCAAACTAGACATCTCCCTAAAGCTTACCAATCTAGCCTCCAGGCATATTTCTTAAATAAAAGCTGTAGATCTTTGTAAACCTAAAATTTGCATACTAAAGGAACAAATCAACTATCAAAAGACCTAGTAGTATATAGCAGTTGCTCACCTCTAAGCAGAGTTTTAAAATTCATTTCAATTTATTATTTTTTTAAAGAAACAGCTATTGACTTTTTCCCTTTGCAAAATACTATGTTTAATGGCCTAGTTAAATTAGAGGTGAGGGTGTGAAGCAAGGGTTTTAAATTGGTAAATTCTAAATAAAAGTATATCAGTCAAAAGTTTTAATAAGACTCAGCAGGACAGAGAAGAATTAACAGACTGTAGGTATCAAAAAGGAGTGATAGACAATGATAACCTTCATCATTTGCATAGGGGCTTATAATTTCATTGCTTCAAGGTTAACAAAATTATGTGGTATTTTGCCCATTCTTATCCAATAATGGATGCCTTGGTTTGTATACATTTATCAACCAAACCAAGTAAAAGAAGAAATGACTGAAATGTTACCACTTAATCTGCTGCATTTTTCAATGTACTCCTGGGTACCAGCTATCATAACCTGTTCTAACCAATACCTGGGTACCCTAAAATAAAAACATAAGGTTTTCAACAACATCTCATAAAGAGCAAATTTAGAATTCTAAAAGTCCAGTAGGCTCCTAAAGTGATTTTTTTAATTAGATACATTCCTTTATTTACTTTGTACTTCAAGTCAACTGTTGTTAAATCGTTCCTTCCACCAAATAGTAACAAAAAATACAGATAGATGAATGTATTCAAGACATAAGGAGCATGTAACTGGATGGAGAAACACAGCAATAGACACAAATAATGAGGAGTTAAAGTAAAAAAGGATTCGAGGCTGGAGCAATTGCTTTCAATCATCACAGGACAAAAACAATACATTACTGTGGCCTTGCCTCACCAAGCACCCAGAATGTGCCCAAGCCCACTGCTCTGCTTGGTACCCAGGTCTAATGAAAATCTGCAGTCTACGGTGGCTGCACAACAGAATCACCTGGAGGGCTTAAAACAAAACAAACAAAAAGGTAATACTTAAACCACATGATCAGAGACTGGTTTCATAAATAATTTTTAGGTCTCAGGTGATCTCTTACACATGCAGCTATGGTTAAGAAACACCACTAAGGGGTATTGGGTCTCAAAGTATGGTCCCTGGACCTGCAATGGAAGCAACAGCAGCAGCAGTAGAGAACTTATTAGAAATGCAAATACCCAGGCCCCAGCCCAGAACTACTGAACCAGGAAATCTGGGTAGGACCAGCAGCCTATATTTTGATGAACCCTTCAGGAAATTATGAGATAGATTAATGCTTGAAAAACACAGCTTCAGAATAAGAAGAATCTGGGTTTCAATCAACTCTCCATAGTTTACTTACTGAATGACCACTTAGCTCTCTAAGCCTCAGTTTCCTCATCTGCAAAGTAATACAGTCAGCTAAGATTTGTAAGCACTTCCCCAGTGGCTCAGTGGTGAAGAATCCACCTGTCAATGCAGGAGTCGTGGGCGTCCTGGCTTCAATCCCTGGGTGGGGAAGATCTTCTGGAAGAGGAAGTGGCAACCCACTCCAGGATTCTTGCCTGGGAAATCCCATGGAGAGGAACCTGGAGGAGTACAGTCCATGGGGTCACAAAGAGTCAGACATGGCTGAGCGACTGAGCACGCACACATTACGTGCCAGAGAATGCACTAACAAGCACTTTATATATATTCATTAATGTAACACAACAAGCTACCAGGTAGGTATTACTATCATTTATACCCACTGAACATTACAAAGCAAGGAAACAGAATCAGAATTTGAACTCAGGTTTTTCAAATTCCAAAATCCTTGCTCTTTCCCTATTTCACAAAATACGCTGACCTGCTCTTTCTCCTTCCTCCCTTCCTCCCTTCCTCCCACCTGTCTTCTCTCTTTCCCTCTCCCCTATCAGTCTCTATTTGTCTTTCTCACTTTCTCGGGAAATTTATTTTTCTACTACAAAACTAGAGATTAACTAGCATGTACCGTGTGACTACTGCTATAAATCAGAAAGAAAAAGATTAAAATTTTAAAAATTTAAAAGTCACAGTAATGAAGTTACTAGATGTAGATACACACTTTGCAAAATACAGAAACACATATAACTTAGTTCTAAACTGGTGAGTCACAAACAGAAGAAACTCAGAAGTTCATGAGACTGGAGCTCAGAGATCAAAGCGTGACACCAGGAGGAAGTACAACTTATCTTGAAACAGGATGAAAAGTCTGTCCAGAACAGGGGGAGAAACAAAGGGTTAGAGAGAAGTAGAAAGCAAAGCTAAGCTCAATGGGTCCTCACTTAGAGTAAGAAAACTTTCACTTCAGAATAGTAAAAATATAAAATCTTTTTTCACAGAATATTTTTGACCCATGGATAGTACAAACGTAAAGTCAAATCACAGATACTTATTCTAGGACAAAAGGATACTGGGAAAAAGTATACAGAAAAAAGGCATTTCTATTACAAAAAGTGTTGCATATGCTTCACCCTTTACTACAGAGTTTCCATGGGCTATTTGCACACACTGCACAGTACTCTCAGTCATTCACTGATCCAGTCAACAATGACTGATCTCTTTGAGTAAGGCATCAAGGATAAAAAGATAAATAAGATAGTGACCCAGGACACATGGAGCATTTATACGAGAAACAGACTGCAAATGTTACATGCAATATTTACATGAAGCTATTAGGAACTCCAAAGGTCAATTCTTAGGAATGACTTCTGTGAAATTCCTGCAAGTCAATGTAGCGTAAACTAGCCAAAGCATTCTGCATCTACCATACACAAGTACTTTGTCTATGGTAGCATCAGACATCATTTCACAAGTGCAGCATTCCCAGGACCATCCATGCTGAGGGTGACTTATGGCTAAGAAACACAGGCAAATGTAAAATCTAGAGGCGAGCTTTTTCATTCATCATTCATTCCACTTTTCTTGAAGAACTAAAGAAGAAACTATGCTCAGAAGCCCACGGGAAGATTCTACCTATATATTAATGCAGGAAAATATGAGGCACAATGGGCTGACTGAATTCACTAGCATCTCTGTCAATGAGTGTCCAAGGCTGTGTAACATCTTCTTTAATTTTATTCTAATCTGACAATTCCACAATGCACATTTGTCTCTAAGAACCAGTTTAGAAAGCATGTATTAATATATCCACCATCCTATGCTTAAATGATGAGGTGCTATAGTTATTTTTTTCCTAGAATAAATCTGAACCAAATTTGCTATGTAGAAATTACAGCATTTTTCAAGCTACACATATTTAAGAATCATCTTTAGTAACACTATTTATTAATAACTTATACAAACACAATATATTCCCTGGTGGCTCAGCTGGTAAAGAACCCGCCTGCCAGTGGAGAGGCAACTGATGTGGGTTCAATCCCTGGGTCAGAAAGATCTCCTGGAGAAGGAAATGGCAACCCACTCCAATATTCTTGTCTGGAGAATTCCATGGACAGAGGAGCCCGGTGGGCTACAGACCATGTGGTTACAAAGAGTCGGATATGACTAACCACCCACACACAAATACAAACACAATAATCAAAGAACTGAACCCCAGAGTTAAAACCTACCTAGCAAACCACTAGTTTTTATCCCACATAGTATCTAGGATATACATAGTGTTAAAATTAAAAACAATGGTATACAAAAACTTTCCAGTACTTTGAGTAACAAACTTCTTTGGCCCCAATATATCCAATTCATATTTTACTACAGTAGTTTACTAAAATTCAATCACCTACCATCTCATTCTTTAGCAATATAAACTGCATATAACAACGTAGTAGGATTAAAAGGTTGGTATATGAGAGTAGTTCAATCTTGATAAAAGTGGTTGGTATAAAATCATCTTTTAAAATATTCAGACGATGCCATCCAGATAGCCACATGCACTTGGATCTATACGCCTTAAAAAACTTGTTTAGATTTACTGAAGCTATACCTGCTGTCAAGAAACAAAAAAGTGATGAAGGCTGATCAAATGCCACTTTGCCTCCAGGATCGTGTTAATGTTTTCCACTAATGCCATCCTAAAAGTTAACAGTCAATGTAATCCAAAGGTTTCTCTTTATTTCTATATTTAAATCATCACAGGTTTGATCAAGCATGCAAATCCCTCTGGGCTCAGGGTTGCCATCAAAATGTCTTATAGGAACATTAAAAATTGAATGGGCATAAACAACTCCAACAGTGCGAAGCTCATGACAGCATCACTGTGATCTTTGTGTTTCATGTGCAACAACACTGGGGAAGTTTGCAAGGGAATCTGAGCAACTAATTACTAGCTTTTGCTTGAGGGCAGGTGTGCTGATCTCTACAGGTGTCTCGGCCGCAGCACTCTGCCTACTGCATTGCCTCTTGAAGACGTTCACTGTAACGACTTGCTGAAGCCCTGCAAAGCATCTGAAAGAATACTAAACCAATGGGTATTCAGGAAGAAACATGTTGTGACTCCTTCTTTAAGATACTTCACTAAGGAAAAATAGCAGTTGGAGAGGCTTTACATGGTTTGTGAAAGAATAGTATAAGGCAGTATAAAAAATAAACATAAAATTATATCTATCAATCACACACATTAAATGAGGACACCAATGTTGTCTCAATAAGTACAGAGGGTTTTTCAAAGAAAATACTGTTATTTTTTAAACGGGATATAAAAAAGCAAAAACTAGATAAATAATAAACTTATGTTAGCCCAGCTTTTTTAATTCATGCAAGACAATGGCCAGTGCTGGGTATGCAATTTTCGAAGGATCAAAAAAATAAATAAATAAATAAAAAGAGAGAGAGAAGTTATCCACTATAAGAAATTAGCAAACAAAATAGTCATCTGCTGACTGGGGATGCATATATACCATTCACAAATGATGCCACATACAAGATTCACATTCCTTAAGATCATTGCCATAATATTTCATAAGAAATAATAATGAAAACACACACAAAGCAGAGACAAATATCTCCTGCTCTGCTACTTGATAACTGCATAATCTTCAGCAAGAAACTTAAACCTTTCTGGGTTTCAATTTCCTCATGTAATAATAAACTAAACCCAACTCTTCAGAGGGTGTTTTTAAATAAGACAGTGTCTCTTAACTAATATTTGAACCTGAGCTTGACTTACAGTAAGGGCTTAATAAATGATAATTAGCATCATAACTTCTAAACACATTAGTCTCTTGTTCTTAGCAGAGCCCTAACCAACAAAAAGCATCTTGGAAAGTAAAGACTTATCAGCAGTATGCTATTCAAAAATGTGTTCTATGGTACATTTTTTTAAATACAAATATTTGGACTTTTAAGCAGTCAACCAATAAGTAAACACACAAACACAAATTTAAAACATTTAACTAATTCCTTTACTATCTGAATAATCACTCAGCTTGGTAAAAAGCTCTTATTTTCAATTTTGAAATTTTGTGAAGAACTAGTCACTTTTATAACAATAAAGGATAGTTCTAATAATATTTCAAAATACATCTTACTAAAGAATCTTTTTGGTAATAGATTAACATTCTTAAACAATAAATCTACTAGAATAAGAATATATTTTTACCAATTATTTTCATCCAAAATTCTCTAGAGTTTTTCTCGAACTAAATAGAATTAAGACGGTATTTCAGACCATCATTAATATCAATAGGGTAACCAAAACATCACTTTTTTCTAAATTTTAATAAAAGCAAGAGTCAAAATTGTTTCAGAGTATTCTCAAAGAGAGAAAAAAGTTTTAAAGCAAAATGTGTACAAAATACATAAAAATAACATAGTATTCCAAAATTAAGAATAATGAAACCCCTGGGCATGATCAGAATATAACTGCTGGAAAAAAATATCCCTCCCACTCTCAGTAGACTATTACATCAGAGGCTTATTTCTTCAAATCTGGAAAACGCAATAACCTTCTGTTTTCTCTTCCTTTAAATCTTTCTTCCTCCTGTTCATCCTCCAGTTTTCACTGGCATTCCAGCCATCATGAATTTTAAGAACTGACTTGTTGTGCTTTCCTTCACTCAGACCTAATTGTGTCTCATCCACACACAAAAATCTATTCTAATGTGGAAGAAAGGCACATAGATATTTAAACAGGTATGTGTGTGCACACTCACACACAAGTGTGCATGCACACTCAGGCACAAGCGTGCATGCACAAAGTACTAAGAGAGGATAAATCAGAGGTTGACTCATTTTGCCGACCATAAGTCAAGGAAGGTTTCATATAATTGATGGAGTCAGGTGAAACAGTACCTACAAAACAAATGCAAAGCTTCAGGCCATTAGCATGCATGATTAAGCCTCAATCTACCCCATTTCAGCTGCTTCCTGAATTCTCCTCACATGGACCTATATATCCCCATCCTCTAAACACAGGGAAACGCACTGCAGCCACCTGACCTCTGCCAGTCCCTCTGCCTTGAATCCCTCTTTCATCTTCTTCATCTTTAAAGTTTAAAAAAGAAAAAATACCCTTATATCCTTATATCAAGACATTCTCCCTTCCACTTATTTTTCTTACATGGTTAAATCAAGGAATCAAAAAGCTTTGGACTTTGCAACTGCAAGCAGGAAGACAGTGTTAACTCCTGCAAAAATTCTGAAGGAAAGTGATTTTCAATTTAAAATGTAATTATTCAGGCAACACTTTAATCAAGTGAGAAAACTGAATAAAGATATTTTTCTCTCATGTACCCTTTCTCTGAAAATTATGACAAGATATATACCACAAAAAATATAGGAATAAGACAAGAAAAATGAAAACAATATGAGATTCAGGAAAAGACAAAGGGAGTTGCTAGTTTAACAATAAAAGAAAATCACACAAGAACACATCTACATAACGAGATGGAAGGAGAATGGCAGTCTCCAAGAAACATATATTCAAGAAAAAAATGGAAACACATAAA
This sequence comes from Muntiacus reevesi, assembly GCF_963930625.1. Taxonomy (NCBI): domain Eukaryota; kingdom Metazoa; phylum Chordata; class Mammalia; order Artiodactyla; family Cervidae; genus Muntiacus; species Muntiacus reevesi. The sequence continues at coordinate 219,464,225 of NC_089251.1, forward strand.
TTCCCTAATATGATTCACCTTATAGAAAATTAGATTAAGAAGTTCCTGGAAGCTCTTGAGAAAGAAATACTGAGTAACAAAGAAGCTAGATAAATGAAAAAAACAAAGCATTTCTATCTTGATGAAAAGCAAAAAATTAAAAGGCATATTTCTCATCAGAGTTCATTATAATACTTAGTTATAAATAATATCTGAAAAGTATAATAATGTAACACCAAAAGCAAGTTAGCCAAAAGTTGTAATCTAACAATATTGTAATATGTTGAGAAAAGATGGAAGTATAAAAATGAAAAATCCTCAAAATCTGTACTATAAAGTCAACAAGCAATATCCAAAAGAAATGAATCAAAAGGTAACAATATGTACATACGTAATTTAGCAATATACAGTACATGATAATCAGAAGAAACAGATGAAAGGTTAAACATGGTTGCTTGTACAGAAGCAGAGTGGAAAGAGTAGGTAAGGCACAACTGTATTTTCTTTCTTTCTCAGACACGTGGCATGTAGGATCTTCACCAACCATGGATCAAACCAATGCCTCCTGCACTGGGAGCAGAGCCCTAACCACTGGACTGCCAGGGAAGTCCCACAATCATATTTTCTAATAGGCTATTTACAACAATTAGAACTTTAGGTGACTGTATTACTTTGACAAAATAAGAACTAAAAAGAAAGAACCAATCATGCTCACAAGAATAGTTTTGACAGTGTTCTTCATAAGACTAAAAAGCAGAAACAATCTAAATGTTCAGTAACAGGTGACTGGTTAAACTGTTCACTTGCTAAGTCATGCCTGACTCTTTGCAACCCCATGGACTGCAGCGCTGCATTGGCAGGCAGGTTCTTTACTACTAGTGCCACCTCGGGCTTCTGGATACCATCCTCCCAAATGAGGAAATTTTAAAAATAACTTGTGCATTACTTTATTTTTTTAAGTGGGGGGGGGGGGAAATATTGATTGACTGGTTTTGAGAAGGATCATAAATCACCATATAAGTTCTCAAATTTATTGTTCTTATCAAATTGCTGTTTAGTTCCATCCCACATAGTTTGTCTCTCTCAACCTGACTTCTGAAACACTTTTTTCTTTTTTCTGAAGGCTTCAGGGAAGTAGGGTTTAAACAGAGATCGTCAGGATTTCTTAATAGATACACACTTATCATTCCAAAATGCCAGTTACTTAAGGATTTCATTAGTAGAACATCAGTTACCCAGAGTGTTACTATATTAAATAAGCTTAAAATAGGATTATTTGTCTTTATGTGAGTTTAAGATTTCCAAAATAACTAGAAATTTAAATATGTTTGGTGGAGCAAATATGAAAAAACATTTCATAATGTTTGGCTTTTATTTAGAGCTAGTTTCGAAATGACTAATAAATGAAGCAGTATAAATTCTAGACACAGAACATTTCTGGGCAAAATCAGAAAACTCCAGTCATTCTAATATGCAAAAGATTCTTAACTCTTTCCTGTAAAAAGGAGTAAATGTTCAGTATATTTGGTTAAAAAAACTAGTCATAAAAGAAATCTAATATGCCATTTTGGTGGGGCTATTTTCTCCATGAGATCAACTGCTACTTCTCTGCTGCTTCAGAACAGACTACATATGAGTAAGAGGAGCTACAAAGAACAGAATGTTATGAAGTAAAGAGCTATTTTATCCACCCTAACTCTATCCCCAGAGGTCCAAGCAGCAGGGCGTAAGGGCAAGGCAAATGGCCTTTTACACAGCAAAGTTAAATTGTCTGTTTGTTGAGTGACAACAGTATGTAACAAAGAAGGTATTAAATTCTAATAACAAGAACAGGATCTACAGATTTTTATTTCTTATATCATTTACCAACTTTTATAAACAAGGAGATAACAGTTGAACTACTAAAGGATAATTTACTCCACAAAATAATGTGTCATGAGTTGGTTTTATATATAAAATTACATGCAATATAGATTTAAGTTATTACAGAGAAGAGGCAAGGCAGAAAAACTCGAAACCCAAATTTTTAGGAATAATACCAAATGAAATTCATTTGAGCATCTCAAATTTTTTAATACAATAAAACATGGTCATTTTATAAAAAGTCAATTTGCCATCAATTTTTCAAGAGCATGTATCTTCTGCATTTAGCAAAACACACTACTAAGAATTCTAGAAAATGCAAACCAGTCTAAAATACAGGAAGCAATTGCCTGAGATAGGTAGCGGGTGGAGTTAATTCCAAGGGAGCACGGCGAAATTTCTGGGGTGACAGAAACGCTCCAAATCACACTATGGTCATAGCTACAGAACTGTGTGCTTTTGTGAAAACTCATCACATTGCCCGCTTAAAACGGGCACAGTTTATTGTAACTAAATAATACCTGAAAAAAATGATATAAAAAATACATTCTTCATAGCTTATCATGGCTGACAATCATCCCAACTCATAATGGCTTTTATTGTAAATTCACTGTGTTTCTGACAAACAAGGGTAAAGATACCATGAGTAAAAACTAGCTGAATGATATCATTAGCTTATAGTCACCACTATAGCTTATTACTGAGCTTAATACACTGCCACCCACACTGTGCTCACCACATATTATTTTATATTACTGGTTAGGTTTTTTTTCCTCCTGAATAGAACTCAAGCCAAAAAAAATGTGTCGTGTATTTATCAGCATCCTCTAAGATCTAGCTCAATTTGCTTCAAAACTAGAGGGTTTACACATTGACTTACACCATGAAATACTTCAAGCAAGTGATTATCATTTCTTCCTAATGCTAAAAAAGCGAACAGCTTTCAAAAAAATATAAGAACAGGTATCTTGATCTCTCATACTGGACAGTTTTATTTTAGAAGATTAATCCAGACTTTTTAATAACCACATTTAAACTATTATTTCATAATTAAAAAGTTAATTTCTTTAATGGGTATTAAAGAGCCAACAGAACATATAAAACAAGTTACTGCACAAGAGTATAATATCTTTAAAGTAAAAATGTTACAATTTCTTTCTATTATGACAGTGCTTCTAGTGTATATAATTTTTACTAAAATGATTACAAATAACATATCTACCTCTAAAAATAACATGATATATCATCTCACACTTAATAACAGAAATTGGTTAAAGATAACTTACTTCACAAATCTTAACAAAAAACAATTAAATATTTTACTAATTATTATTTTAAAAATTAATTACAGGGTAATCAAGCCAGTGTGGTACTGGCGAAAGAACAGACAAAAAGATCAAAGGAACAGAAAAGAGAGCCCAGAAATAGACCCATACAAATATAGTCAACTGATCTTTGACAAAGGAACAAAGGCAATTCAATGAAGAATAGTTTTCTCTACAGAGGCTGATGGGACAATTGGATCACTACAGGCAAAAAATGAATCTAGATATACATGATACCTGTCCCCCAAAAAATAACTCAAAATGGATCACAGGTTTACATGTAAAATGCAAAACTATAATACACTGAGAAAACAATACACAAGAAAATGCAGATGACCTTGGTTTGATCATGACTCTTTAGATACAACCCCAAAGGCACAGTGAAGGGGTGGGGAGGTGGGGGTGGGGTGTGGGAGGGAGGTTAGCTGGTAAACTGGATTTCATTAAAATTGAAAACTTCCACTCTGCAAAAGACCTGTCAAGCAAATCAGAAGACAATGCACAGACTGGGCAAAAATATTTGCAAAAAAATATCTGATAAAGGACTCATCCGAAATATACAAAAACAAAAAATCCCTTAAAAGCAATAAAGAAACAATTCAATCAAAGGTGATACACAGATGGTAAATAAGCATAATAAAATGTTCAACATCATATGTCACTAGGGAATTATAAATTAATATACACCTATTAGAATGGCTAAAATCCAAAACAAATACCTGAAATACTGAAGAGGTGGGTGGAGCAATAGGAACTCTCTTTCATCTGTAGCAGGCCTACAAAATGGTACAGCCTCTTTTGGAGTAGTTTGGCAGTTTCTTACAAAACTAAAACTAAATATGCTCTTCCCATATAATCCAGCAATCAAGCCCCTTAGTACTTACGCCCACACAAAAACCTGCGCAGAAAGGCTTACAGCAGCTTTATTCAGACTGCCAAAACCTGGAAACAGCCAAGCTATCCTTCAAAAGGCAACTGGATAAACACCCTGCGGTACTTCCAAGCAATGGAATACTATTCAGCACGAAAAAGCAATGAGTTATCAAGCCATGAAGATACATGGAATAGTCTTAAATGCATATTGCTAAGTAAAAGAGGCCAATGTGAAAAGACTACATACTGTATGATTCCAACTATAAGATATTCTAGGAAAGGCAACATTATTGAGATAGTAAAATAAATTTAAAAAAAAATTCAGTGGTTCGTCAGGGGATCTGTGGGAAAGAGAGAGGGAGGGATGAACAGGTGAATCACGGGGTATTTTTAGGACAGTGAAGCTGTTTTATATAAGGGTGAATATATGTTTCAGTATACATTTGTCAAAATACTTAGAATGTCACAAAGCGTGAACCTTAATTTAAACCAAGGACATTTATTGATAATGATGGATCAATGATGGTTCATGGATTGCAACCAGTATACCACGGTGGTGGGGATTTGATGCTGGGGAGGATAGGGAGGAGAGATCCTCTATAACTTCCACTCAATTTTTCTGAACCTAAAACTGCTCTAAAAATTAAAGTCATTATCTTTAAATTGATTATATAATGAATCATTTTAAAATTAACTATATAAGAAAGTCCTATACTTTTCAAAATCTAGATCTTGTGTGTGCAGTTTAACATTGAAATACAATGCAATGGCTCTCCTGCTCATAAACCAGAAGGACCCACCTTTTCTTTAAACCATGTCAGATCATTTCAAAAGTGATTTTCTCCAAGAGAGGTTTATGGTTTGTGGTTTTATGAGAAATTCAACAAGCTTCCCATATTGAAGAGCAGTTCTTATTGTCAAAATCTTAAGTTTTACAATGACATCTTCACTTTTACAATGATGGTTTCAAAAGATTATGTCCCCAATGCCAATAAAGAAACACATGAACCAAGCAGCTAACACTCACCAGTATGTGTCAACTCTAGGATTTTACTGTATTATATACAATTGATTTCTTCACTTAATCTCTTGACATTTATTGCTTTCCTCTCCCCTTGTATGATAAAATTAATATTTAAGGGCCTCACAATTCAAAAAATAATAATAATTAAGAATTAACAATATTAAAGCACATTAAATATAAACAAGTTTAATTCAGATACCTAATTTTTAAAACAAAAATTAAAATGTACCATTAAGATCTTTTATCACTGGCTTCTTAATATTTTCACAAAGAAATCACCCATGGTCAAAATCCTTGACCCTGACATTTTTAAGTCTGACTAACAGTTGGATCATTTAGGAAACAATCAAAATGGGAGTGTGGAGGATGGATATAAAAGAAAAACAAATTCAGCAACCAAAGTTTAAGTCTGAGGAATGGTATAGTCTTAAACTCTTCATACATATGTGAATTGAAGAAAAAGAGAAGGCAGGAGTTATGCTGCTGCTGTTTAGTCATATCAGACTCTTTTGTGACCCCAGGGGTTGTACTCCACCAGGCTCCTCTGTCCATGAGATTTCCCAGGCAAGACTACTAGAGTGGGTTGTCATTCCCTTCTCCAGGGTATCTTCCCAATCCAGGGATGGAACCCATGTCTCCTATATTGACAGATGGATTCTTTACCACTGAGACACCAAGGAAGCCCTGTTATAAGTACACAAAAAGTTTTTATCTAGGCAAGGTGATTAGGGGCAAATTATGTGAAATTGCCACAAGATGACTGATTAAGACATTAAAACCATCTTGATAAACAGACTTTTATTAAAGCCAAAATTAGCATTCAAAGGATTTAAACCAATGATTTTTCAGAAACTACATATTATGTGAAGTGACAGATGCCTGCCACCAATGGACTTACAGTCTCAATGTAAAGACATAATAGACACAAGAGAAATCAACATTAGTCAAGTGATAAGTTAGCACTTGAGAGAAGCATAAGAAAGAAAAATTATGGCTGATTGAGTCATCTTTAGTCTGAATAATTTGCAAGAATGAGTTTCTATTACATGAGGTAGTAAACAGAACCACACTTTGCAAGGAACATCAAAAACAATTTTATTTTGAAAAGGAATTTTGAGGTATTATTGTATCTAGTAAGCATTTGGAGCTCAGGAGGAGTCAAAGCCAAACTGCTAATCCAGAAATTAGTAGAACAGGAGATGATGGATGATAACTAAATTTACTGTGGTAACCATTTCCTAATATATGTAAGCCAAGTCATTATGCTGTACACCTTAAACTTCTACAGTTGTACTTTTCAAATTTCAATAAATTTTGAAAGAAAACCAAAAAAGTTAATAAAAATTAGACTAGAGGTGAAGATTAATGATAGGAGTACATGGAGTCACTCAGAAAGATAAAACTAAGCCAGGGGAAAAATAACAAACAACAAACCAAAAAAAAAGACTGAAAATGCATCTTGGGAAAAGCTCGAGATTTGAGGGATAAGTAGCTAAAGAGGGGAGAGAGGTAGGGTAGACAGAGGAAGTTTAATAAAAGGGAGGATGAGAGGGAGATGCAGCGAGCAAGTGAGCCAGCAGACAGTTTTAAAAAACCAACAAAAAAGACAGTAGGAAGACACTGTTACCCTAGTCGCTACTCCAGAAACAAACCAAAAAAAGGAAAAGAAAGAACAAAAAATAATGAATACCTCATCAATGAAACAAAGACAGCAACAACCACAAACCACAAACTATTTAAAAAAGAAAGAAAAATCCACCAAATTATGTGATATCTGGAATCAAATGAGGAGCAGTGCTGACAGCCAAACCACACCCCCTCAGATCTCAGGCAGCATAAAGATTTCCCTAAAGATGGAACAGTTCTAAACCCCATCCAAGGAAACTGATTAAAACAATGATGTTTAAGCATCTACCTAGGTTGAAAATAAGAGATGCTTCTCCAGAACTTCATGGTCATACCACAGAAGGAGAGAGGAACCATCAACATGCTTTTATCTTCAGCTTCCTAGCCGAGATTATCTGTGCCAAATAGGAGGAAAGAAGACAGGAAGGAGTTATCACCAAACCGCCCCTGTGACTCACAGGACCTCAAAGTCACAGTGACCTTCACGGCACTGCAAACAGAGGTCAGACATATGCTGAGAGCAAAGGAGCCATCTTGGGTGAAGAAGTGTTTCAGTTAAAAAAATCCGGATGAAAGTGCAAACTGATGTAATTTATTCTCTCTCCCTATTATTGGTCCCATCACTTCTTGGGAAATAGATGGGGAAACAATGGAAACAGTGGCAGATTTTATTTTTGGGGGCTCCAAGATCACTGTAGATGGTGACTGCAGCCATGAAGTTAAAAGACGCTTACTCCTTGGAAGGAAAGCTATGACCAACCTAGACAGCATGTTAAAAAGCAGAGACATTACTTTGCCAACAAAGTTCCGTCTAGTCAAGGCTATGGTTTTTCGAGTGGGCATGTATGGATGTGAGAGTTGGACGGTGAAGAAAGCTGAGCACCGAACAATTGATGCTTTTGAACTGTGGTGATGGAGAAGACTCTTGAGAGTCCCTTGGACTGCAAATAGATCCAACCAGTCCATCCTAAAGGAGATCAGTCCTGGGTGTTCATTGGAAGGACTGATGCTGAAGCTGAAACTCCAATATTTTGGCTACCTCATGCAAAGAGTTGACTCATTGGAAAAGACCCTGATGCTGGGAGGGATTGGGGGCAGGAAGAGAAGGGGACGACAGAGGATGAGATGGCTGGATGGCATCACAGACTGGACAGACATGGGTCTGGGTAGACTCCAGGAGTTGGTGATGGACAGGGAGGCCTGGCGTGCTGCAATTCATGGGGTCACAAACAGTCGGACATGACTGAGCGACTGAACTCAACTACTGAATATCTGCATCTAACCTCATACAGGCAATACCTGTTGTTAAAGGAACAGAGCCCATTCAAAAATGAATACAAACCAGAAATGAACCAGGAAGGAATTTACACTGAGGATTGGAGCGAAGGGACATAAGCAACTGGTAGATGAAAAGAGATACTGTCTTGGGAAACAGAGGAAAAACTCACAAATAATTTTCCACAACTTAAATTATAAAGAATATGACCCACTTCAAAGTAAAGGGCTCAAAGAAAAGTATGAAATATCTAAGAGAACATAAGACAATTAAAAGAGATAAAAAAGCAAATTGGCAAGCTAAAGAAGCTGGAGATTAAGAAAATGTATATTTATATTTATATATATGTATATGTGTGTGTGTGTGTATAAATATATATATATATATATATATATATGTCACAAAAGAAGCAACAAAAACCAGAACACTTAATATTGAAAGTCAGGAAAACAGACAATGGACTTGCAAAAAAGCACACAAAATAGAAAGTTTTGAAAGCTATATATAAGAGATGAAATGAGATGATCAATACAGAAGATATCAATAAAAGAGACTGAGCCAATACACACTTGACATTTTTGAAAAAGAAAACAGAACAAATGAAACAAAAATGCAATATAATAAAGAAAACATTCTTTTTTGGGAAGGTGGAAATAAATACTTAAAAAAAGAAAATGTTCCAGAAAAAATAATTCAAAACAATTAATACTAAGATATATCCTCATGAGGTTACAGAATTTAAGAAAGATAAAACAATAAATATAAATTATGTCAGTATAAAGGCAGAAAAAACAAGAGTGGCCTTAGACTTTTCTATAGCAGCATTCATTACTATCTGGAGATGATAGTGCAATGTCTCCAGAGTTCTAAGGGAAAGATGTAACATTCAATTATGTGATGCCCAACCAAATCGTCCATAAAGCGCAAAAGAAACCTACAAACACTTTAAAGCATTCAACTACTCAAGAAATTCAGCAACCATGAGCTCTTCTCAAAAATATATATATATAAGTAAGTAGATATATAAATTGATATAGAAAGGCTTCAGTTCAGTTCAGTTGCTCAGTCGTGTCTGACTCTTTGCGACCCCATGGACTGCAGCATGCCAGGCCTCCCTGTCCATCTCCAACTCCTGCAGTTTACTCAGACTCATGTTCACTGAGCTGCTGATGCCATCCAACCATCTCATCCTCTATTGTCCTTTTCTCCTCCCACCTTCAATCTTTCCCAGCATTAGGGTCAAATGAGACAATTCTTGCATCAGGTGGCCAAAGTATTGGAGTTTCAGTTTCAGCATCAATCCTTCCAACTTCAACTTCTTATGACTAAACAAAACTTACATTGCTCTTATTCTATACATGTGCTGTACATGATTATTTAGTATCTTCATTCCCTCTCCTTTTATATACTTCTACTTCCAGTATGCATTTTAGCTAGAGTTCTGTATATTGTTTCAGTTCAGTTTGGTCACTCGGTCATGTCCGACTCTTTGTGACCTCATGGACTGCAGGATGCCAGGCTTCCCTGTCCATCAACAACTCCCAGAGCTTGCTCAAACTCATGTCCATTGAGTTGGTGATGCCATCGAACCATCTCATCTTCTGTTGTCCCGTTCTCCTCCTGCCCCCAACCCCTCCCAGCATCAGGGTCTTTTCAAATGAGTCAGTTCTTTGCATCAGGTGGCCAAATTATTGGAGTTTCAGCTTCAGCATCAATCCTTCCAGTGAATCTTCAGGACTGATTTCCTTTAGGATAGACAGGTTGGATCTCCCAGCAGTCCAAGGGACTCTCAAGAGTCTTCTCCAACACCACAGTTCAAAAGCATCAATTCTTTGGCACTCAGTTTTCTTTATGTCCAATTCTCACATCTCCACATGACTACTGGAAAACCATACCTTTGACTGGAGAGACTTTGGTTTGCAAAGTAATGTCTCTGTTTTTTATTTAATATGCTGTCTAGGTTGGTCGTACTTTTCTTTCAAGGAGCAAGCATCTTTTCATTTCATGTCTGCAGTCACCATTTGCAGTGATTTTGGAGCCCCAAAAAATAAAGTCTTGTCACTGTTTCCACTGTTTCCCCATCTATTTGCCATGAAATGATGGGACCAGATGCTATGATCTTAGTTTTCTGAATGTTGAGTTTTAAGTCAACTTGTTCACTCTCCTCTTTCACTTTCATCAAGAGGCTCTTTAGTTCTTCTTTGTTTTCTGCCACAAGGGTGGTGTCATCTGCATATTTTTGATATTTTTTATATATCTCTCAGCAATCTTGATTCCAGCTTGTGCTTCATCCAGTCCAGCATTTCTCATGATGTACTCTGCATAGATATGCTTAGACATAACCAAGGAAAAAAAAAAAAACTAAAAACCAAACATCTGATAACCAAATTCAGCGAACTAAGAAATGAATCAAAATTAAAAATTAAAGAAGGAAGACAAGGTGATACGTATTGATATAAAGAGATTAAATTTATTTTCACAGAATGGAGACAGAGCTGGTTCTTTGTGCTCTGAATGTCCTCTGAATGTCCAGAAATGAGTCATATTCAAAGCATGATTAAAATACAAAGCTACTTTAATGCTGTCTCCCATCACCAAGGGCTTCCCTGATAGTTCAGTTGGTAAAGAATCCACCTGCAATGCAGAAGACCCCAATTTGATTCCTGAGTCAGGAAGATCCGCTGGAGAAGGGATAGACTACCCACTCCAGCATTCTCAGGCTTTCCTTGCAGCTCCGCTGGTAAAGAATCTGCCTGCAATGTGGGAGACCTGGGTTCAATCCCTAGGTTGGGAAGATCCCCTGGAGAAAGGAACAGCTACCCACCCCAGTATTCTGGCCTGGAGAATTCCATCAACAAGCGCAGGGAAAGGAGAATAAAAAGGTACAATATACGCTAACTGGAGAAAACTAGGGAAAATTGTTTCAACAGGTACCCCCAAGAAACTGGGTCCTTCCACTTCTGGTCTTTGAGAAACGGAAGTGCAGTCAGCAATCTCAGCAAGTATAGCAGAACCGGCATGGGCGACAGCCTCAGGATGCCCTGGGAGATGCTCATGGACCTCTGCTTTTATAGAACCAATTGGATCAAGTATTGACTGTTTCTGAGAGTGGGATTCCCAGGTGGTTCCCTGGTAAAAAAACAATCCTCCGGCCAATGCAGAAGATGTAGGACACATGGGTTCGATTCCTGGGTTAGGAAGATCTCCTGGAGGAGGAAATGACAGCCCACTTCAGTATTCTTGCCTGGAAAATCTCATGGACAGAGGAGCCTAGTGGGCTACAGTCCATGGGATCACAAAAAGTTGAACACAACTTAGCAACTAAACAACAACAATAACGTTTCAAGTCATCAGGTATTCCAGGGTTTTATTTTTCAGGCACAAATAATCAATATTTTTAAAATACACAACTAAAAATATAATAACAAAGGGTAATATAAGGGTGGGGGAGGGTTATTATGAAATTATATGAAACCATGCATGTGATGCTTTTGAAAATGTAGAGCACTATAGAATTTAAAGAATCTTTCATTCAATGAAAAATAAATCAAAATAAACATTAAAGAAGCCATCAGTTACTCCTCATTTCCTACTTAGTGAATTCTAAACCACTTAGATTTTCAAAACCATTTGCTTCTGACCCCAGGCTGCCTGTATAGTTGATTTCCTATTAGGAGTTCTTGACTTCAATAGCACTGAACCAACAGGTATTCTTTTAGTCCAATGTATGCTTTTCTGGGGCCAGAGTTCTGCTTCTGTTTTCCCCGTAATGGCATGCAGCACCTTGACTAACTGTGCAGCATTAAATGTTATTTATTATGCTAGGGTTGTGTCACATGGCATTAATGTACTGTATGGACTTTTTTAAGCGACCCTCACATTGAATTTCAACTTCAATTTCATATAGTCCATTTTTATATAGTTTTTACTGCCTGACCTACACATCAAATTTTTTTTTTAAATAAATAAATAAAAGGAAGGAAGAAAGAAGGGGAAAAAAGGAAAGAAGGAGGAAGGAATAAGAAAATAACACTCACATTTCAAGGACTATAAGCAAACTAATATTTTATAATCAAGTTGCATGAGTCAAAACTTGATTTTACTCTATGTAGGATTCAGTTTCTCCATCTACTGATCAAAGAAATATATTCTCCTTAAGAAAAAAAAAAGTGGTACTTATTTAGGCACATCAGTTCCAGAGAATCAATTTTTAAGGCAATCTGCTATATTAAAAAGGAAAAGAGGAGGTAGTAAGCACTGAATACTTTTAAATATAAAACTAAGACTAAATACTGTGAAAACTAGTTAGAAAAGAGAATGCAAGTGTTACATAACTTGATAAAGTACAAATTTAATATAAGTAATAAAAATTAGGAGGCAGGAAAAGGGGAAAATGTTAATTTATTACTTTTCATTGCAGAAAATAAACTGATATGATAACAGATAGTTAATATTTATATATAATGATCCTGATCTGTAACTATTTTTCATAATTTCTTTCTACTTTAGTGAAATCACTTAGCTATTTCTTATGTAAAGGATCACTTAACTCCTTTTTACTAAACTATACTATCACTATAACTCCTTTTGTTTTTAAATTCTTTTACTTCTGTTAAAATCAGGGAGAAGGAAATGGCAACCCACTCCAGCATTCTTGCCTGGAAAATCTCATGGACAGAGAAGCCTGGCAGGCTACAGTCTATGTGAAAGTAGCATGTGGGATGAGCATACCATTAAAATTTTTCTCTTATTTCTCCATCTATAAATGTATAAGTTTATAGATTAACTTATATTATTATATTAACTATAATTACTTAATTATCTATTAATAATTATATGTATGGGTATGTGTGCATAAAAGGAAAAAAAAGTCTTAAACATTCCAAATTATAATAACTATTTATAGATTTTTTAAAAAGTATTCATCCTTATTTTTTATAGTGAGTTCTTATATACTGAGTACCTAACATTTCATATAGATTTGTATTTTAAGAACTTTATCATAGAAATCATGACTCTGACTCAGAATAGAAAACCATACATGCTCCCACATATTTCTGTATTCATACAGTTATTTACTCTTAATTTATTCAATCAGTAACTGTCTAGTACCCACTATGTAGAAGTAAGACATGAAATTTTCTTAAACATCTTATGTGCTATCACACACATGAGAAAGTCTGTCCTGGATAATTATAAAACAAATATAAAGCATGCCGTGTTCTAGCAAAAGGCACTGATCATATGAAATTTAAAACCTAAAAGAATAAACATAACACAGACACCACTAACAGAATTTTAATTCATTCTTAGTGGACTTTTGTGGGGCAATATAGACAACATGGGATTTTTTAAAAATTCATCTTAATTACAACCAACCTTTAATTAAACAAAACAAAAACTGTAAATAAATAAAAATGCCATCTCAACACAGTGGTTTATGGTTTGAGCCTTTCCACTTAGAAAAGGGACTACACTTCCCATGCTAGGGAACACTACCCTCTTTCACTCTGTACTCTTAGTATTCAACAACTTCTACCCCCGGACATTCCCTTGAGTTACGTCCCTCTGTACCGGCTACCAGTCTAATGCACTTTTTGGCATAAAGGGGAAATTCTAATGGCTTCTTAGCATATTTTCCCCCATGAACACATTTAATCAAATGCACTGGTTCTAATTTCTCATCTCACAACGGTGTTGTTCTTTTTAAAAAACAATCCAAAAGAATTTAACTGGACAAGCAAAGTGACAGAACTCACCAGATTATAGTGAATTATTTATCAGAAACAATCTAAATTCCAAGGGGGTAGATGCAATATTTTAACAAAAATGATCACTGGAAAACATGCACACTAGTTCACATCCTTGGTTTACATCTGGTTTTTGCTCTGAAATGGGGAAAGCCCAGGTAACAACTCTTTGAAAAGGTTATATAAAACTTCCCCTGGTTGCTTTTTGAAACCCACATATATAATGACATATGTTGGCTGAGTCTTCACATGTGCCTTGCAAAAAAAAAAAGTGGTAAACAATTTCAAAGATGAAGCAAACTGCAGGTATGCAAAAGGAAATGCTAAAATGTGTACTATTTATACAGTGTTGAAAGCTCTTAGGGAGATGATTCAAAAGTATTTTTAAATAATTCTTTGAAACTTAAAGTAAGTGCATCTAGCACCAAAACACAGATTTTATAAATATGAATGATGAACTGTATATAAGTTATGAATTGCATATATCTTACAACTTTGAAAAACTGTTTTACTTGAAGACAAATAATGTGATTATGTATCACCTTCTTTTTATTTTTTTGTCCCATGATTTTGTCATACCAACACAGAATTTGGTGGGGGAGGGGAGTGAAGCTCATCCATTCCAGTACCTCTGATACATGCACATAGAATTTTCTCTCTACAACAAGAGTTAAGAGTGGAGACAGAAAAGGAAGAAAGAAGGCACATCAACAAGATGGAAAGTGAGGCTTAGGTAGAAGCAAGAGTGAGACACGTGGGTTTATAATCTGCTGCTGTTCTCCCACAGAATGGAAATGGGAATGATGACATAAGATACATATATTAAAGGTCACAAATATGAGCCACAAGCCATGGTTAGAAAATGTGAGATTACTTAGTGAGTCAGACACTACCACCCAGCTCGGGCACGAACAATCACCTCCCGCCACAGACAGTGGGGGACGGCTGCTGGACTTCCCCTCATTAGAAAGTCAGGTGTGTACCTGCTGCTGCAGTTGCTATTCTTGGCTTTGGCTGAGAGCTGTAACAGTGAAGCATAACTGAAAGAGCAAGGTCACTGTAGCTATGTAGACCTGGGCTTACACCCCACATCTTTTAGTTCTACTTGCAAGATTGTTTCACCCCTGTGAGTGTCAGTTTGCCTGTTGCAAAATGTGGTAACAGTTCACAGCACTGTAGCAATAAAGAGTTGGGGTGATAAGTGCACCTCTACAATGCTTGGCAGGAACACAGAAGTTCAATACATGAACTCCTTTCCCCATGTCCCTCTTTTGTGTTTTCCTGCATAACACAGATCTAAAACATTCAACACTTCCAAGCACTAGCAAGAAAAGCTGCTAAAACTAAGTTTTTAAACGGTGGTTTTGGAAATTACACATTGATTTTTGAGGGTCCCTTCTATCCTTATGGAATACTTCTCTCAGTCAAATAGGAACCAGCACAGTATGGTGCAAAGGTGGTGGGAACAGACACGACGATGTCTGGGTTCTGGCCATGGCTCTACTAGTTCAGTTCAGTTCAGTTCAGTTCAGTCGCTCAGTCGTGTCCGACTCTCTGCGATCCCATGAATCACAGCATGCCAGGCCTCCCTGTCCATCACCAACTCCTGGAGTTTACTCAAATTCATGTCCATCGAGTCGGTGATGCCATCCAGCCATCTCATCTTCTGTCATCCCCTCCTCCTCCTGCCCCCAATCCCTCCCAGCATCAGGGTCTTCTCCAATGAGTCAACTCTTTGCATGAGGTGGCCCAAGTATTGGAGTTTCAGCTTCAGCATCAGTTCTTCCAATGAACACCCAGGACTGATCTCCTTTAGGATGGACTGGTTGGATCTCCTTGCAGTCCAAGGGACTCTCAAGAGTCTTCTCCAATACCACAGTTCAAAAGCATCAAGTTTTTGGTGCTCTGTTACTAGTTCTGTTGTGGCAAATTACAGCAGCCCTGGATCTCTGTTTCCTCGTGAAGAAAAAACATAAGTACTGAACTAAATTAACTTCTAGCTCTAAAATAGCATCCTATTACCTAAGTATTGCTTTAAATTCAACTGGGCTAGGTATAAAATACAAAAGACTAAGTATCAGATCCACCTAAATATAAGGAACTGGCAAACTGCTTAGTGAGAAAAGAGACAAATACATGATAATTAATTAATAAGACAGCTATTCATTTATATAGATACCATAATAAAAACATTATATAATAATATAAAAAAGAAATATTATAATAAGATAAAAAACAACACCTGCCTTAAAAACTGGGGGATAAGAGAGGACGTTGTAGAAATAGCTTGAATTATGAAGCACAATGAAAGTCAGAAGCAGAATTTAAATTCTCAAGCATCTCATGTTGAAACTGCAGATAATATCACCTAATATTTATCTGTCAAAGCATAAAGGGTCTAAATAAGATCTCTTAAAAATCTTAAGATCTCTTAAGGAGAGTCATTATCAAACACTCCACAGTGAGATATTAACAACTTGATACAGATAACAACAAAAATTTTTAAACTGAAAAGACGACATGGGGAGAAAAAAAGAATTCACAGAAGAACTGAATTGAGAGGACTCTGAAATTCAAACTCTTTAGTATGGCACCCAAGACCCTTCACAATCTGGTCCTAATCTTCTCGTCTCATCTCCAACATCCCACCACCATAAATCTCACATTCTTGGCTTCAGATTATTGTTCACTATTTCCCAATTTTAGCCCCAAACAACTGAAAATAAGAAAATGTGACTTAAGATAAATGTGATGTAAGACAAATCAAAACAGAAATATGAAAATTCCTGTTTCCCCAGCTCTTAAAACTTCTCTGTAATGTGACCGAATGTCTCAACCTATCTAAAAGGAGAAAGCATCAAACAGAATGTGGAGGAAAGGGAAGGACTGGTCAGCACAGGAATCAGTAAAGACTTCTAGGCAGATGTTCACAAGATCAACCCAAATCACAGGAAAGGAAGTTTTGGCCGAGTTGACTAGAATAATCTGGTTTCCCTGGCAATGCCCTTCTTAGAGTGGGTAAGACAGCCTTAAGCTAACTCAGCTGAGAGATATTTCTTCAAACAAATATTTCTCCAGGTTCTCTTGCCATGCTCAATAGGTGGTCTGTGGCAACACGGTTCCCATGTATCTTGCCAGAAGAGAGTGCGCTGGTCAGAAATGCCAGGTCAACCTGACGGCGGGATTTCTCAATCAACTGACCTCCATATTAACAACTTGGCTTCCCAAGAAGCCTGCCTATAGGGAGACAATGAACTGATCTGCCAAAATAAGCAATCCCATCTGCTTGACAGTTGTATTTCTCATTGGAAATTAGTAAATTGACAAGCATATAAACACATATGGATAGGTGTATATCAGTTTCTAATGTATGGCTAACGTGGCCCTGTTCCTGAGAAAGGCTCTGTCTCAATGGGCCCACCATACCAGGTGTCTGAGAGTATAAGGTCAAACAACAGACCAGACCAATGACTCCGTGAAGGCAAAGGCCATCACTTGAGACCCACTGGCAACAACACACGCCATTGCATAGCCCCGCAATTTTTAACGTTTACACTCCAATATATGGCATACATCCTTGTGATTTTATCCCTCTATTCATAAAATATTTCCTCTTTCCACAAAGCCTGGCTCCCTCCCCTTCTCCACCTGGAGAACTGCCCCTCCTCCATTAAGGCCACAGGTCAAATGTCAGTTCTTCAGTCCCGTCCTTCCCAACAACTCAGGTAAAATTAATCACATCCTCTTGAGTGTGGCCACAGCAATCCATGCATAGCCTCCCTCTGCTAAGGCTCTCAGATCCCAGTGGGAAATCCAGTCTAGCTGGCCCCATTACCTACTCATCTCTCCAACAAGGCCCAGGCACTCATCTCTACTAGCAACTGCTATCATAGCATCATGTATGCTGTGAGTGCTTACTAAATGTCAGAAGGAAGAAAAGGTAAAGAGCTGGCTATGGATAAGTAAATGAAGGCTTGACTGAGATGGTAAAGCATCTGTCTACAATGCGGGAGACCTAGGTTTGATCCCTGGGTCGGGACTATCCCCTGGATAAGGAAATGGCAACCCACTCCAGTACTCTTGCCTAGAAAACCCCATGGACGGAGGAACTTGGTGCAGGCTACTGTCCATGGAGTCGCAAAGAGTCGGGCACGACTAGCAACTTCACTTTCACTATGGATAAGTAAAGAAGAGGAAGTAAAATTATTCTGTTGTTGGTCAGTAGCTGTCATATCCAACTCTTTGCAACACCATGGACTGCAGCATGCCAGGCATCCCTGTCCTTCACCATCTCCCAGAGCTTGCTTAGACTCATATCTATTGTGTCAGTGATGCCATCCTTCTACACAGGTAGTAAACAGCATGAGTTAAAGTGATAAAATGAGACTAGATATGGTCTGTGTGAGATGAGAACAAGGTAAAGACTCGAGGAATCACTGAGGAGGGTTCTGACAAAAATAAACAGAAAAGAAACTTATAAACAAATCATTGAGGGTCCAGAAAGGTTGATAAAGAGGTACAAATGGGGTTAAGTAAGCAAAAGGAAACCACAGTACATTCTTAGAAAGAAGAGTAACATTAAGAATTTGATACTTGGCACAACTTGGCTGTAAAAAGAACCAGAAGTGGGAGTCAGAGTTTGAATCTTCACCCCACCTTGACACAAAATGACTAGCAGGTTATTCTAAGCCTCAGTGTATTTATCCATAAAAGAGGGATACAATATCTACCTTGCACAGTAGCTCTGAGGATTATATAATATTATCTAGCACAGTGATTGAGACTGCATCAATCTCTAATAGCTGCTACTTTGACTGATTTTACAGACATCAACCTAGCATAGAAAGCAAAGTGAATTAAAGGAGAAAATTGGAAGGTGAAAGATTATTAATAGGAAGTCACAACAGTCACTAGATTTGAGCACAGGGACAGTCTTAAAACCACGTTAGCTTGGCTTCAGTAATAGCTCTTACCTTAACCAACAATGGTATTTCTGACAAGTCACTTCTCTCAGTTCATGTTTCCTGAACTGAAAATCGGGATAATAAATCCAGCCCTCCTATTTCATAAATGCATTATGTTGGCTTATTTTAAATTTCTGAAAAATACATTTGGAAGTGTTTCACACTCTATACTTTAGGGAAGATGAAGGAACGAAGAGGACAGGACAAATTTAAGAAATATTTGCAAGAAAGACTCGAGTACATTACAGACACTGGGAGATAAGGGGCACCAAATGTAAAATGTCAAAGCGTTAAGGGAATACCTTCTGCCAAGGAAACTCAGAAATTCAGAGGAGAAGAGAGTCTGAAGGAGAGGACTCAAGAAAGATCTGTTCTGAGGCCAAAGGACAACTACCTGAAAACAGAGGGAAGTGAGGGACTAGAGTTCGGGTGATGGACAATGATGTGAAATGGAGCTCTGAGAACTGCCAGTAATATCCATCCCAGTGAGAGTTACAAGAAATGATGACACAGTGCAAAGCAAGAAGAACTAAAGAGATAAGATTCAAAATGCAAAAAGCAAATACCTAGAAAGGACAAGGACAAAACCCACCCCACAAAGAAAAGACAGGTATTACCCTAAGAAGTGTAGACAGCAGAGAAATTAAAGCAAAAATCCAAAATAGAGTGCTCACGTAACTGAAAAACTGAGGTCATATGGCATTATAAGTCAAAGAGATTGAGAACTGAGGGAAAAAGTCTACAGTTGGCTACAATGTGGTCACCAGTGACCTTCAAGAGTGCAGTTCTAGTACCGAGGTGGGACCAAAGCCAGGCTGCAAGGAGTTAATCATAATTCAAGGATCCTCTCATGACAAAGCAGTTGCCAATAAACTGAAGGTGAAATTCACAGATAAGAGAAAAGCACATTTAATAACTGAAAGGGGACAAACTTTATCTCAAGAAAGCTTCTTAGGATTTTTAACACTTCCACAGGAGAAAGAGACTTTAGTTTTTCAAAATCTCCCAAAAGACATATATATAAGTAGCAAAACACATGGAAGTTAGATTTTGCTGCAACTGAAGAACAACAACAACAACAAAAAAGATTTAGCCCTAATAGTGTTTGAGTTTCGATTACAATTATTACGCATACCCTAAATAAGGCATTTTGGTAACTAAGTTATGTTAACTAACAGGAAAGTCATAGTGTCCTGTTCTGACTACAGTCCACCAGGAAAGAGCATTAAATCGGAAGCCAGGAGCCCTAATTTTAACGCAGCCCTGAAGTGAAAGTGAAAGCTGCTCTGTCCTGTCAGACTCTTTTGTGACCCTATGGACAACACAGTCCATGGAATTCTCCAGGCCAGAATACAAGAGTGGGCAGCCTCTCCCCTCTCCAGGGGACGTTCCCAACCCAGGGATCGAATCCAGGTTTCCCGCATTGCAGGTGGGTTCTTTACCAGCTGAACCACCAGGGAAACCTACAGGAAAGTCACAGTATCCTGTTCTGACCACAGTCCACTGGGAAACAGCACTAAACCCGAAGTCAGGAGCTCTCATTTTAGTGCAGTCCTACCCACGAACAAACAATTAAATTATTACGCCACTCAGTTTTCCACATTTAGTAAAGAGAAATCTCACCTGCCCCCTCTACTTCCAAAACTGTTGTGATGATAAAATGAAACAGCATATGTAAGAAATATAAATAATTACATTTGTGCATAATGATAACTATACACATATATACACAGAGCTTCACAAATATAAGGCAACAATCCATTAACCATTATTTTATAGTACAGATGGATTATTTCAATTAATCCATAAACTATCTTTATTCTGAACAAATTTTCTACTACTAATGTAATCCTATTTCATTATTTCAATTATTATCTGAACTTTAATAAACATACTTAATAGTAAGTGTCAGTAAAGTGAAATGTTGATTATCCAGTTATGTCTTCTACATTGTTCATAAGGCACTTTAGCCAAGAAAAAAATCATAATAATTAAATTCAAATCAGAATATATTTTTAGCTGCTCTTTTAAAAGATCTGGTTGGAGAGGTTTAAATAAATGATAAATTTAAGATTATTACTATTTCATTTAGCAAAGCTCACTTTCTCTTAAAACATATTACAACTACTCAATATTTTTCCTTCTTCTGTATCTCAAATCACCACCAATAAATGTACAACTCTACTAAGTATTGTTCCCCATGCTGGAGAAGACTCTTGAGAGTTCCTTGGAGAGCAAGGACATCAAACCAGTCAATCCTAAAGGAAATCTAACCTGAGTATTCACTGGGAGGGCTGATGTTGAAGCTGAAGCTCCAATACTTTGGCCACATGATGGAAAGAGCCAGCTCACTGGAAAAGACCCTGATTCAGGGAAGGACGGAGGGCAGGAGGAGAAGGGGACAACTGAGGATGAGATGGCTGGATGGCATCACTGCTTCAAAGGACATGACTCTGAGCAAACTCAAGGAGATAGTGGAGGACACGGGAGACTGGCATGCTGTAGTCCATGGGGTTGCAAAGAATAGGACATTACTTGGCAACTAAAAAACAATAACAACAAATTGTTCTCCACATAGAACAAAACTATTCAACTGTACTTCTTTTTCCTCGTAGGATAGTCAAAACTTTCAACCTGATTTTCAAAAGGGAGAATGAGTGTAAAGATTCTTGCTTACATTTTCAAGCAGAGATTTGGTCTTCCATCCACATAAAAAACTTCATGGAAATAGCACTTAGATAAAATCATCTTGTCATAAAACATGACAGTCAGTAGTCATGAGTATCTGAAAAGCACTTGAAGTGTGACCCTATTTGCTCACACTCTAGAAATGACCATATAATCCATGCTGCTTTCTTAATCACTGCAATCTAAATATTGAACAGCTTGGCTTTTGATATTATTTTTCCAGCATACAAAAGGAACCACACCACTAGCCATTTTGAGATTAATCATTTTAATAATTAATCCATTTCAAAGGCCTAGGTCTCTCGGAAACCAGTTTTAGGATCAAAAGTAACTCTAGAGTAAAGGAATTTTGCCTGAGTAACTGTCCTCCATAAAACTGAAAAATCACCTATAAAATATATAAGTATTTCAGAATAGACAATAATATAAACACTTGCATTTAACCCAAGTCTTGAGGTAGTGAGCAGAACTGGGATGAAGTTAGAAAAGTATTTCAGTACATTTTTCTGCAGGGTTTTTTCCAGAATCTACTACTCTCTAACCCCCAAACCCCTGGCTTTTCTCTAAATCCCTTCCAACTTACCTATCTTTAAGAAACCATACAGAACAAGCCAGGAAATAAGTGGAGGAAAAGAAGATGCAACCAATTACTCCATTACCTTAGTCCCAACCTGAATCTATGGTTTTAAAATCTCTGACAATCCATCTTAGCTGAAAAGGAAATTTTTTTTAAAAAAAATTAACAATTGAAGATTCTTTGTTCCTCTTCCTGATCCCATTTCCCTCTTTCCCAGAGGTAACCACTTGGCTGACATGTGTGTCTGTCATTCCTATCATTGACTATTTAAATATCATCCACATGTGATTGCTTTTATAGAATTAAACTCCACAGCCCACAGGCTGTGTCTGATATTGTCTTCCCTGTAACATCTAGTAATCAGCATGCTCTCATCATTTAAATATGACAAATACCTCTAAAGAAAATTAATATTTAGTAAAACTAATTAAATAGAACCATACATTGTCACAATAGGAAAAAGAAACAAATTTCTTCCCCATTTATGAAAGTCAGCTAGGTGTCTATTATGTAAAGTTGACCCAAAAATTCAAATTATTAAAAAGTTGGGTATTAATTTAAAAGACTGAATAAATAAAATTTAAAAGACCAAATAAAAACTAGGTTTGGAAAAAATACATCTTTCATCCAAATAATTTCCTATAAACTCAACAATTACAATTTATTGGGGTTTTTTGTTTGTTTGTTTGTTTGACAACATAAGAAGTTATTCTTCTGTATTCCCTAGACAGCAGCAAATAACACCATGCATGAGGACTGATATAATTATATGCCAAAAAAGACAGACCAGCACCCTCACACTCCAAACTCCCCTCTGTGGCTCCTTCATGCCCCATATGTTGCTAATAAAACTGTTTCAATCATACCTATGAGACAGTTTTACTGACATAATATCAGGCCTCTTGGTTAATCACAAGGCTAACCACCAAAACTGCCACAAATGCAAATTTTGTGTGTGTGTGTGTGTACACAGATGCATACATATTTCGGAGCACAGAAATGTGCATTAAAACTACAGTTCTACTATTTGATTTGGTAAACTTTAAAGTGCCTATCCTGGCTATATAGACATATAGAAGGTTCCAAGATCTAACAACAGTATGCCATTCAAGAAACCATAACCCTAACTTTATCCTTTCATATTGTTAACATGATCAAATCAAATATCTGACTGGTAGAAAACAATGACAGTCAGAAATATTAGTAATAATTATGTGCTGTGCTGAGTCACTCAGTCATGTCCAACACTTTCTCGACCCCAGGGACTCTAGACCGCCAGGTTCCTCTGTCCATGGAATTTTCCAGGCAAAAATACTGGAATAGATTGCCTTTTCCTCCTCCACGGGATCATCCCGACCCAAGCACTGAATCTATGTCTCCTGCATCTCCTGCATTAGCAGGCAGATTCTTTACCACCGAACCACTTGGGAAGCCCCCAGTAAAAAGACACAACGAAGAAGGTTAAACAATGGAACACTGAAACAACAGAAATTTTATAAACCTCCTAAATTGATAAATGAGCTGGTATTCATGTACCTGATTCTCTACTTCAAGAAACTAAAACACTTTCATCACATGTATGGTTAATGTCATCATGCATAAAGTTTTCTCATAAAACACGAATGTTTAAATGACTTAACAAAAAAGGGTTTCTTTAAAAATCCTGCTACTATAGGAAATGCTCAGTTAGATCAAGATGAATGCATTCTCAATCTTTTCTAAAAAACTTCTCTAGGGAACCCTCTCTAAGATGTTATTTCAACATGACCTCAATTATTAAATCCTCTGGGGACAAGACTCCTTTTAATAAGTCAGCCCAAGAACAAAGGGGCTTGTGAATTCTAGTCTCCTTTGATCTATGACGGCAGCAAACAGGAAAGAAGAGGCAGGGTGTTAGTTCAAGTACAAATCTTTCATAGGACCATCTGACCATTATCCCAGGGTTCAAAAGACCCAATCAACACCACCACACAGACAAGGGAAAGGGACCTATGCTGAGAAGGCCTGCAGAAGTCATAAGGATCGTTCTTCTAGGGAGTGATCAAGCCTAGAAAACATAGCAACTCTAGAACACAATGGGTGAGCCTACAAGGATAAACTTCTAACACTGGCATAACTTCTAAACTACTGCAGTGCACCCCCTATTTGTTGAAAGACGCATTACTTCAATTGAAATCATAGAATTCTAGAGTGGGCAGGAATCTGTGAATTACGTGTGCTTCCTTCCACCATGCAAAAAGGCTTCATGTAGCATTCTTTTTGATGACAGACCCAATCTCTTTGGGAAATTCACAACGATGAGAAGCTAAAAAGCTACTGTTGACCCATTTCTTGAGGCCTTGGTTGAACATGAGTGTGCCATTTCTGCCTAAGTTTTCTTGTTCATTAATGATGCTGGCCTGCTACTCAGACCTCAAATCTGACCCACTTCATCAGATTCAGACTTTAACTTTGTCTAGCCTTTAGACCAGTATCCACTTTCAGGTCAGACATTCTAAATGGAATTGTGACCCTAGTCTATCACTAGATTAGGCCAGTTCCCAGGTTTAGCTCCCCTGGCCAGCCCTCATCTATGAAAGAGCACTACCACCACCACTCCTAAGTCTGCCCACTGCTCAGTCCTAACAGCCGTATGATTACAGATAAGCTTAATGCTAGAGGACCCCGTCCTGACCTCTCTAGTCCAACATCTTCTCTGATCCATATAACTATAACAGCCTGTGGCTAGTTGTTACTAAGATTCTACCAGGGCTTCATCGGTGGTTCAGCAGCAAAGACTCTACCTGCAATGCAGAAGACACAGGAGACATGGGTTTGATCCCAGGGTTGGGAAGATCCTCTGGAGGAGGATGTGGCAACCCACTCCAGTATTCTTGCTTGAAGAATCCTACGGACAGAGGAGCCCAGCAGGCTTCATTCTATAGGGCTGCAAAGAGTTGGTTACTACTGAAGCGACAGCACACACACCAGGGTCCAAGAGCACCTGGATTTCAAAAAAAAAACTATAAACCTTCTCCTCTGAAATAGGCCAAATTGCATATATAACACTGTACATAATTTTAGAGGGTTCCCCATGAGTCCCAAGTTAAAAATCCCTGATATCTGTAAGGGGACTCATATTTCTTTAAAAATACATATTCCACACACACTCACACACTAAAGGATACTCTTGCTAGACTCGCTTGCAACTTGAGACCTGTATGTGCTCTAGGTTTCCCAAGGAGGAACACTCCTAAGGAGTTCAGAAGGAGAATAAAACGAGGAAAAGCAACCAGGTAGAACAGGCCAGCCCATTCAGCAGTGATGGCAGGCACAACAATGATTCTTCTGGGACCAGCAGCAAAAGCCAAGACTTCTCATTCAGCACTTCCAAACTTGAACAAGGCACCGTGCTTCTGAGCCCAGAGATGGCCATGGGTCCCTCAGCCAGCCAGCTGAAAAGTGTGGTTCTGGGAGTTGTTTCTAGAAGCTCAGCTAAAGTCTACTCTTTCTTCTAATCCTCAAACATCCTATATTACAAGTTAATAAATCCCCTTCTGCTTAAACTAGCTATGACGATTCTGTTATCTGCCACCCAGAGAGCCCTTTCCAATATGCGGGCCAAGTAAACAGAACACATGAAATAAATATTTAAATATACTACCAAAACTGGCCTTAAAATATAGACCTTTGGTTGTACAACAATGTATATGTACTTAGTGCCACTGACCTATACACTTAAAATGGTGAAAATCGAAATTTTTATATTATACACATTTTATCTCAGTAAAAAAAAATATTACTTTTCTAAACACCCCCCAAAAATTTGTATTTCAGCCAAGGAATCAAGAACTCTTAGAAAACCTTGATTTAGTCAATTTATTCCTGTTCCAAGAGTATCAAGCAAGAATGTCATTTATTCTCTGAGTCTAGCCTCTTGGTCTCTAAGTACAAAGACTGGAAGAAATCTCAACATACATTAGAGATAAATCAGACGCTAAAATTCTGCAGTGGGTGAAGTGGAGGGTGGAAAAGGAACAAGGCAATATTTGTTGCAAACTTACTATGTGACCATGATAAGCCAACTGCTTTCCATATATCCTCATTTAATCCATACAATAACAACACCCACCCAACCTCATTTATAATAATGTTTCAAGGTAAATGTAACTATTTTTTTCTTACTTATGAGAAAATGAAGGGAGAAAAGCTGAGTAACTCGCCCAAGGTGCACAGCTATTGACTGCTGGAGTAATGACAGATCAAGATCTGTCTGACTCCAAAGCCCTGGCTCTTTCTATACCACATTTCTCTTACTGCCTGCCACAGCCACAGTGCTCAGCAGGCAAGGGCTAATTAAATTATCCACAGTGATGGAATCATCGCCCAGCCAGGAAAGCAATTCTTGAGAAGTGTCACCTAGACCATTAATATAGTATGCCCTGTAGAGTCAAGTGTGATGCTCAAATACAGAAATAACTAGATGATGATGATGATAATGATAATAGCATCCAGCTACCATTTCCTGAGTGCCTATTATGCTTTAAGTGCTCCATATACACTACTTCATTTAATCCCCTGAACATCCCAGTAAGAAATGCACAGTAGGTGTTACCTTCATTTTACAACAGAAGAAAATGAGATGCAGAGATTGAGAACTCTGCCAAGGATTACACAGCAAGTTAAGTTCACAGCCACAATTTGAACTCATGTCTCTATAATACCCAAATGCATGTGTGGGGACCAGAACTTACATTACTCTCTAAAGAGCCAAACACAGGCCTTATACAGTAAACACTCAGTAAACCAGCAGTTTTTACTTTGAAATTAGGGACACCAAATGTAGACCAAGGGCTTACACAAACTTAACAGTCTAGTGCTGACACGGAGTGAAAAGACATGAAGGAAGAAAAGATAATAAAGAGTCCACCCTTGAAGGTCAACACAAGTTTGCCGGTGAAAGGATCAGAATTCCTTTTCTTCACACTTCAGCTAGCCCATCTCTCAATTCTTCCCACCACAAGGGAGAGAAAAGAACTGCAGACAAGCCCTAAGGCTTGCTCTATCAACCCGCATATACTGTTAGAAATTATACAGACTACATGATCCCGAGAGAACTGTATGAAAGCGAGGAAACTATCTTCAAGGCGTCTGATTCAACAGGACCAAGGCGAGACCTGAGAATCTGCAAACCCAACAAGCTCCCAGGTGATACTGCCTCCAGACCACGTTAGCTTCAATTATTACCATCCTAAGACTTCCTTTATGTCCACCAAGTTCAGTCACCAAAGAGTAACTAATGACAAGCAGGAAGATGCCATTTATCTCCCTTTGGTACAGGGAGGCTTTATAATGGAGATACATTAACAAGCTGGAAAAGAGCTATAGGGCTGGCTAGGGGGAAGCTATACAGGAGACCACACGGTCTAGATCCAGATAATCAATGGGTCCTCAATGAATCCAGTAAATGTTTGAAACTATCAATGACACATGTAAAATAGATTTGTTAAGAGGTTATAGGGTAGGGGGTGGGGGTAGAGGGAGGGGAATAAAATTTGAATAAATAAAATGCAATTTGAATAAAAGGAATAAGATTATAAATTATATAATGAACATGTGGAAACTCAGCACAAAGAGAAAATATTGCCCTAGCCCAGTACAAAACTTAGATAAAGTCTAACTTTTAGAAAAACAGCTTTATTTCCCAAATAAACCATAGCAGCATAAAAAGTTAACAGCAATGGGAATTCAGTGTATTCCCAGATGATAATAATGAGCTGCAAAAGGTCAAGAAAACTCAAGACAGAACATACACAATGATGGAGTCACTCTTCTCTTTTATTTACAAACAGAGAAAGGAACTTATTTATTTAGTATCATTATGACAGACCCACCCATATATGGAAATAGTAGCTTGTGTAGTTAACTCAAAATATGGTCCAAAACCACATGTGCTGGACTACAAGGAAAATCCAGTCTCATAAAGCAAAAATACCACTACTTAAAATTACATGCTAGCAAAATTAACAGCTTATAGAGTACAGCCTTCTATTAAACAAAAGCCAGGACATGATTTTGTTTTTGCTTTAATTCAACAGTTATCAGGACACTCTACCAAGATACCATATCAAAAATAAATAAAAACCAAAAAAGCAATTATAACGAGAAAGAAACTGACATAGTGAGACTGATAAAGTGGGGAAAAACGGAAAATAATCTAAATGTTCATCAACAGCAAAAAAGATAAATGGGGATATAATCATAAAACTGAATATAACATAGCTCTTAAATTCACTGAACTATAGGGAAGAAAGGATAGTTAGGGAGTCTGAAATGAACATGTACACACCGCTATGTTTGAAATGGATAACCAACAAGGACCTACTGTATATATAGTAAAGGGAACTCTGTTCAATGCTATGTGGCAGCCTGAATGCGAGGGATGTCTGGGGGAGAATGGGTACATGTATAATTATGGCTGAGTCCCTTTGCTGCTCACCTGAAACTATCACAACAAAGTTAATCGGCTGTACTCCAATACAGGCTTCTTCCCAGGTGGGTCAGAGATGAAGAATCTGCCTGCCAAT
Organism: Muntiacus reevesi; assembly: GCF_963930625.1. NCBI lineage: Eukaryota > Metazoa > Chordata > Mammalia > Artiodactyla > Cervidae > Muntiacus > Muntiacus reevesi. The sequence goes on from NC_089251.1 coordinate 219,492,736, forward strand.
GGAGGAGGCAGAGGAGACCCTGGTTCAATCCCTGGGTCAGGAAGATCTCCTGGAAGAGCAAACGGCAACCCACTCCAGTATTCTTGCCTGGAAAATCCCATGGACAGCTGAGACTGGTGGGCTACAGCCCATGGGTTGCAAAGAGTTTGACACAATGAGGTGACTGAGCACACGCACACATCCATCCCAATACAAAATAAAAAGTTTTTAAAAAATAATTTAAAAATTAATAATAAATAAAATTAAATTCACTGAACTATTTACCAGTGGAATTAGGGGCTGAACTGTATCTCCCCAAAGTTCATATCCCTAACCTCCAGTGCCTCAGAATGTGACTACACTTGTAAAGAGGGCCTTTAAAGAGGTGATAAAATTAAAATGAGTCAGCGAGGGTGGGCCCTAATCCAACATGACCTATGTCCTTATAAGAAGAAGGAATTTATACACAAAGAGACATTAGAGATGTGCACCCACCCACCAAGTAAGGACACTGACCAGCAAGAAGCTGGCCATCTGCAAGCCAAGAAGAGAGATCTCAAAATAAAGCAAATCCACCATCACCTTGATCCTGAATTTCCAGCCTCCAGACTGTGAGAAAATGAATGTCAGTTATTTCTACCACGCAGTCTATGGTATTTTGTTATGTTAGCCTATCCCTTCTCCAAGGGATCCTTCCGACCAGGAATCGAACTGGGGTCTCCAGCATTGCAGGCGGATTCCTTACCAAGTTGAGCTATGACGGAAGCTCATGCTGGCCCACAAGGACTAATACAAATGATCCCAAACTCAAACATTCATAAAAATCACCTGGAGGCCTTACTAAACACAGACTTTGGGTCCCTTCTCTCAGAGTTCCTGTTCATTAGGTCTGGAATGGGGCCTGAAACAGTCCTAGTTCTCATGGATGGTATTTCTTGCAAGGGCCCCCCTCTTGGTGTAATGCTCTGCCCTTACTATCTCCAAAGTATTAATAGTTTGAACACTGGTTCTAGCATTGTGCACTGGGATCAACAAATTGGCTCAGTGGTAAAGAACCCACCTGCAATGCAGGAGACCTGAGTTTGATCCCTGGGTTGGGAGGATCCCCTGGAGGAGGAAACGGCAACCAGCTTCAGTATTCGTGCCTAGGAAACCCCGTGGACAGAGAGCCCTGGCAGGCTACGGTTCATGGGCCACAGAAGAGCAGGACATGACTTAGGGACTAAACGGACAGCAAACAAAACACAAGTGTGGCCAGTTCTGGCCTGAGAATTGTTATTTCCAACAAATTCCCTGTGATCCTGGTGTCTCTGATCAGGTACCACATTCTGAGACTTGCTAAACCATCTGCTGAACCAGGTCAAGTCTAAAAACATAACACTGGGGAAAAAAGAGCAAGCTGCAAAAGAACAAGTATAGATATCATTTATATAACATTTTGCTATGGGTGTGGTATTTCACTTCAGTTCTGTCTGACTCTTTGCAACCCTGTGGACTGTAGCCCACCAGGCCCCTGTGTCCATGGGATTCTCCAGGCTAGAGCACTGGAATGTCCCTCCTCTAAGGGACCTTCCCAACCCAGGGATTCAGTCCCATCTATTATGTCTCCTGCATTGGCAGGTGGGCTCTTTACCACTGGGAAGTCCTTTGTAATGGACATTATGTATGTATAAAAACAAGCAAGGCAATGTGAACACCCAATTCAGAATCCCTGCTATCTCTGAGGCCAGTAAAAGAACAGAATTAGTGATCGGCACCACAGACAGCCTCAGCTCTTGTCTACAAAGGTCTACTTCTCAAGTGAATGAAAAATTAAAAATTGAAGTAAACATGGCAAAAAGGTTCAGTTTGCACAGAGCTGAGAGTTACATTGTGTTACTCTCTATACATTTTTGCACTTTACTATAAATTTAAAGCACTTAACAAATTTTTCAAAGAGAAAAGAACCTTAACTATTATATAACTCTGGTACCACCCACAATCTAGTAAAATATTCCATTAAAAATTTTAAATTTTTCCAGTTGGAAGAACAATTCTACTTATGAAAAAAAAAAAACTCTTCACAATAACCAAGATATAAGGTTACTTGAAGCTTGAGAATCACAATTTAAAAGAATAAATGGATATAAATCCACTTCAAATGAACACATCTAAAAATTTACTAACAAACTATGTATTTAAGAATATTAAAAATGACAAATACTATCGCGAAGAAATAATGGTAACTGCAACATTCAGGTTAATTTGACTCTACTATGTCCTTTGCATGAAATGACAAAAATAAACTTTAAGCTGTTTTAGAGAGACACAGACAAAACATAACAGGTGAAATTTCTATAAACCTAGAGAAAATAATATGAAAAGGTTAAATTAAAATGAAAGGAACAGAAATAAATCTTAGAAAATTTCAATCTAAAAAATACAGAATAAATGCAAATTTCATAACCAATAACTTTTAACTATAAAATTAGCCAACTGTGTGTTAAAATATGAATAATCAGTGCTGCTATATTCATTTTATTTGGAATATAAAATGGCAAAACTTTTCAGAAAGAATTTAAAAATGTAAATCAAGGGCATTAAAAATACTCCTTTTAATCCAATAAGTTTCTTTCTAGGAATATATCTTATGGAAAAAAAATCAAAATAATGAAAACAAATATTCACACAAGAGCATGTTAATCATAACATTAAGCAGTATAGAAAAATTACCAAAACTAAATAAATCACAATGCATACATATGATATAAAATTAGTAAAAAGGAAGATTATAAGGTTACACACACTATGATCTTCTTAACTATCAGTTCAGTTCAGTTGCTCAGTCGTGTCTGACTCTGCAAACTTATGCACTGCAGCAACCAGGCCTCCCTGTACATCACCAGCTCACGAAGTTTACTCAAACTCACGTCCATCGAGTTGCTGATGCCATCCAACCATCTCACCCTCTGTTGTCCCCTTCTCCTCTAGCCTTCAATCTTTCCCAGCATCAGGGTCTTTTCAAATGAGTCATTCTTTGCATCAGGTGGCCAAAGTATTGGAGTTTCAGCTTCAGCATCAGTACTTCCAATGAATATTCAAGACTGATTTCCTTTAGGATGGACTGGTTGGATCTCCTTGCAGTCCAAGGGACTCTCAAGAGTCTTCTCCAATACCACAGTTCAAAACATAAATTCTAAAAAAAATTCTAAGGAAAAAAAAAAGCATAAATTCTTCAGTGCTCAGAATTCTTTAGAGTTCAACTCTCACATCCATACATGACTACTGGAAAAACCATAGCCTTGACTAGATGGACCTTCATTGGCAAAGTAATGATCTGCTTTTTAATATATTATCTAGGTTGGTCATAATTTTTCTTCCAAGGAGCAAGCATCTTTTAATTTCATGGCTGCAGTCACCACCTGCAGTGATTTTGGAGCCCAAAAAACTAAAGTCTGCCACTGTTTCCCCATCTGCTTGCCATGAAGCGATGGGACTAGATGCCACGATCTTAGTATTCTGAATGTTGACCTTTAAGCCAGCTTTTCACTCTCCTCTTTCACTTTCATCAAGAGGCTCTTTAGCTCTTCTTCACTTGTCATAAGGGTGGTGTCATCTGCATATCTGAGGTTACTGATATTTCCCCCAGCAGTCTTCATTCCAGCTTGTATTCATCTAGCCTGACATTTCTCATGATGTACTCTGCATATAAGTTAAATAAGCAGGGTGACAGTATACAGCCTTGATGTACTCCTTTTCGGAAAACTATTTGGAACCAATCTGTTGTTCCATGTCCACTTCTAACTGTTGCTTCTTGACCTGCATACAGATTTCTCAGGCGGCAGGTCAGGTGGTCTGGTATTCCCATCTCTTTAAGAATTTCCCACAGTTTGTTGTGATCTGGTATTCCCATCTCTTTAAAAGAATTTCCCACAGTTTGTTGTGATCCACACAGTCAAAGGCTTTGGCATAGTCGATAAAGCAGAAATAGATGTTTTTCTCGAACTCTCTTGCTTTTTTGATGATCCAACGGATGTTGGCAATTTGATCTCTAGTTCCTCTGCCTTTTCTAAAACCAGCTTGAACATCTGGAAGTTCACAGTTCACATACTGTTGAAGCCTGGCTTGGAGAATTTTGAGCATTACTTTACTAGCATGTGAGATGAGTGCAACTGTGTGGTGGTTGGGACATTCTTTGGTATTGCCTTTCTTAGGGATTGGAATGAAAACTGACCTTTTCCAGTCCTGTGGCCACTGCTGATTTTTCCAAATTTGCTGGCATATTGAGGGCAGCAGTTTCACAGCATCATCTTTTAGGATTTGAAATAGCTCAGCTGGAATTCCATCACCTCCACTAGCTTTGTTCATAGTGATGCTTCCTAAGGTCCACTTGACTTCACATTCCAGGATGTCTGGCTCTAGGTGAGTGATCATACCACTGTGATTATCTGGGTCGTGGAGATCTTTTTTGTACAATTCTTCTGTGTATTCTTGCCACCTCTTCTTAGTATCTTCTGCTTCTGTTAGGTCCCTATCATTTCTGTCCCTTATTGAGCCCATCTTTGCATGAAGTGTTGTTCCCTTGGTGTCTCTAATTTTCTTGAAGAGATATCTAGTCTTTCCCATTCTGTTGTTTTCCTCTATTTCTTTGCATTGATCGCTGAGGAAGGCTTTCTTATCTCTCCTTGCTATTCTTTGGAACTCTGCATTGAAATGGGTATATCTTTCCTTTTCTCCTTTGCTTTTTACTTCTCTTCTTTTCACAGCTATTTGTAAGGCCTCCTCAGACAGCCATTTTGTCTTTTTGCATTTCTTTTTCTTGGAGATGGTCTTGATCCCTGACTCCTCTACAATGTCATGAACCTCCGTCCATAGTTCATCAGGCACTCTATCAGATCTAGTCCCTTAAATCTATTTCTCACTTCCACTGTATTATTGTAAGGGACTGGATTTAGGTCATAACTGAATGTTCTACTGGTTTTCCCTACTTTCTTCAATTTAAGTCTGAATTTGGCAGTAAGGAGTTCATGATCTGAGCCACAGTCAACTCCCGGTCTTGTTTTGCTGACTATGTGGAGCTTCTCCACCTTTGATTGCAAAGAATATAATCAATCTGGTTTCGGTGTTGACCATCTGGTGATGATCTTAACTATGGAAAACTATAAAATTTCAAAGAAAAAAAATGAAAGGAAATACAGAAAAATATTAATAGTCTGCCTCTGGATGACAGGATCATAGGTGATTTGCTCCTTAGCTTCTTTTCTATAATATATATATATATATATATATATATATATATATATTACTTTTACAATTAGAAAAATAGAAATTTAAAAATACTGGCACTTTCACTAAATATAAAACATTTCAAGCTAAGGTATCAGGGCATTTAATAAGTACCTTAACTGTTATTTCAAGAAATCCTTGAAACAGTCATTGCAGTAAAAAGTTGATTATATCTAAGAAGATACAATGGAAACAAAATGGAGACATTATTTAAGAAGCCCTTCATAGCACCTCCCTGGTGGTCCAATGGTTAAGAACCTGCCTTGCAAGCAGGGGACACTGGCTTGCTCCCTGGTCCAGGAAGATCCCATATGCCTTGGAGCAACTAAGCCCATGTGCCATGATTACTGAGTCAATGTTCAAGAGCCTCGGAGCCACAACGACTGAAGCCCACGCGCCTTAAAGCCTGTCCTCCGTAACAAGAGAAGCCAATGGGATGAGACGCCCGCTCATCCCAACTAGAGAGTAGCCCCCCTCTTCATAACTAGAGGAAAGCCCACACAGCAGCAAAAAACCAGCACAAAAATAAATAAGCAAAAGCTAAATTTTAGAAAAACTTTGCCAAAAAAAAAAGTCCTTCATAGTTTTCTTCTAATTCCTTTCAAAGGCACCCACAGTTTTCTAACATCAAAGTGTCTATACATATCTTGAATTGGTTTTCTAATCAATCATTCTATGTCACAATCAACATTCCAAATCACATATTTTCATCAACCTGCCTAATGATAATGGCTGAGACCCCAAGACCTCCCAGTCACTGAACTGTCCCTAACAAGCCACTCTGTAAGGAAAGTTATCATCACCGTGACTTTGTAGGTGCATGAACTCAGGCTAAGTAATTGTCTCAGCATCACACACCCAGATTTAAGCAGATCTGGGGCTTAAACCCTGGTCATTCAACAGAAGTACATCACAACACCTTTCAATAAAGCTGACATAATGTAAAATCCTGGTCTGGTTGGGTTTTTTGTAATTTTAATTCTGTCTCCTAAGGAAAAACAAGGACAGAGTTCCAGAAAAAAAAGATACAATTACCAGAAAATGTAATTAAAGCAGCTACCTATTAATCATAGGAAAAGATTTCAATCTGTATCTTTATCACCTACTTTGTACACTTACCTACTGAACACTGACCCCACACACGTGAATCACTTAGTTTAAGGTCAGAGATAAGAGAACACAGGCAAACAGGTAAAGAGCTGTGACAGGCTGTTTTTTCCAAAAACAGCCACAGCAATATTTCCTGTCCCACAAGCCCTTTCAGGGGCTTGCCACACCCTCACCCAAAGTGGGGAACAATTTCCGCGTCAGCTTAAGTGGAGCAGGGCTTTCTATCAAGGAACAGAATGACTCAGAAGTAATACTGCGTGATATCCAAAGGCAACCTCGAAAAGGCAATACAGTTGTCCCTCTGCATCTGCGGCCTCCACATTCTCAGATTCTACCAACCACAAATCAAAAATATTTGAAGAAAGAAAGAAATTCCAGAAAGTTCTGAAAAGCAAAATTGGAATTTGCTCCAACTGGGCACCTATTGACATGGCTTTTTATATTGTATTCACAAGTATTTACACAGCATTTACATTGTATTAATTACAATTGATAATCAGAAGTAATCTAGAGATGACTTAAAATATACAAGATGCAAATACTACATACACCATTGTACACAGAGGACTTGAGCATCTCCTGATTTGGGGGTCCTGGGGGGGATACCAAGGACAATGGTGTAGGTTCTTTCCCTGTCACTCCAGCTCTGGCTCGCTGTCTCCTCTCCCCCTCCCATGTCTCTCTCCCTCTCTATAATACAGTCCTTGTCCCCCTCTTCCCTCTCTCTCACCCTTCCAATCTAGTCATCATTCTGTGAGGAAACCCAGGTAATGTGGGAAGGCTACAAACAGGTGTCTGAACCCCAGATTCCCAGTTGTTATCTCAGCTGACAGCATCACCCAGCAGACATGTTCCTGAACAAACCTTCAGATGATTCTGGCCCTCCCTTTGAGCCACACAGCTGACCCAAAGGGTAGCAAAGACCAACTGTGCCACATGAAGCCTTCCCAGTCACAGACTCCAGAGAAAAATAAACATTTTTAAGTTTTACAGTACTTTGTCAAGTAGTAAGAGGTCACCAAAACAGACACTTGGGGCTGATTTCACAGCAAGTTAAAAAGTTTCGATCATTCCATGCAAAACTTGTACAACTTTGGCAATAATCCTCTTTAAATTAGCTAAACCATAGTCATCCCATGGCTCCTTTGACTTCAGATGGGTCTCTGGAAACTTGAACTTTCAAGGCTGCCTGATCCTCCATTGAGAGTCAAACTCTATACCATGTTGAAATAAAGTTTCACTTTAAAGGTTGGTGTCACATCTTTTCAGGGGGAAGTTCTAAGCAGGGATGCCAAGAAACTTCCTTCTAGAAGACAGATGTGGCACCCATGTTTTATCTGATACCACAAAATACACTTGTAGAAAGTTATCATCTATTACCAGCACTCCCTAGAGTATTTCCACAAAGTAATTAGACAATGTACACAGAGAGTATGTACACAAAGTACATATAGAGAATGCAGAGAAAAATTGTGCAGAGTGAAACACACACCTAGAGTTGAGTGGCAAGGGAAAGAACAATAAAACACTGCACTTCTGATGCAGTTTAGGCCAGAAGACTGTTTACTCACTGCCTTATTATTGTACATGACAGCAAGTCATGTCCAACTCTTTGTGACCCCACGGAATGCAGCACGCCAGACTTCCCTGTCCTTCACTATCTCCCAGAGTTTGCTCAAACTCATGACCATTGAGTCAGTGATGCCATCCAGCCATCTCATCCTCTGTTGCCCCCTTCTCTTCCTATCCTCAACATTTCCCAGCATCAGGGTCTTTCCCAATGAGTCGGCTCTTTGCAGCAGGTGGCAAAAGTATTGGAGACTCATCTGTAACATCAGTCCTTCCAATGAATATTCACTGTTGATTTCCTTAATTTATATTTTTATATAGCTTCAAATGCAATTTATAATCAAATGAACTGAAATAAATCAAAAGTTTCTCCTTTCCAATGGAAATACAACATAATTTTACCAACTACAAAACTTTTCAATGATGAGGTATGCTGGAAGTCAACTAAATACAATTAAGAATAGAAACAATGAGATTACTTTACTTCATAGGTTTAGGAAAGCATTTTCTAATGTTAATGGCAAGCATCACATTAAAAAGTTAACCAGTTAGTTATCTATCAATTAATGAATAAATGATATTTTGATGACAAAATACATCAACGAAAGTGAAAGTTGCTCAGTCATGTCTGACTCTTTGCGACCCCGTGGACTATACAATCCATGGAATTCTCCAGGCTAGAATATTGGAGTGGGTAGCCTTTCCCTTCTCCAGGGGATCTTCCCAACCCAGAGATCAAGCCCAGGTCTCCCGCATCACAGGCAGATTCTTTAACAGCTAAGCCATAAGGGAAGCCCAAAATACATCAGACTGGTAATCAAATATAAATTCCATGAATATGAGCCCAGAAAAAAAAAGCCTTTATGTTTTAGGCATAGTTTTTACTAGCACAAGACCTTACTTTTTAAAAATCTTTTTGAGTGTATCTGTGTGTGCATGTGTGTGCACATGGACACACACACGTGCACACACATGTGCATGCTCAGTTGTATCCGACTCCTTATACCCCCATGGACTACAACTCACCAGGTTCCTCCATCCATGGAATTTTCCACGCAAGAATACCAGAGCGTATTTCCATTTCCTACTCCAGGTGAGCTTCCCCAACTCTTGTGTCCCGTGCAGGCAGATTCTTCACCACTGCAGCACCCAGAAAGCCCTTAGACAGTATAATGAAACCCAAACGTTTCCTTTCAGTTAAACCTAGGTCTCTAACAGCTCTAACCACCTAATAAAAATCTTATTCAGGGTCACAGACTATAGGAAACACAATCATCATCACTGCAAAATTCTTCTATTCTCCTTCATTAACTTTTGAATATGATACATATTCATCAGATTGTTAGGGAACCATTGACTAAAACTACCCATCTTCGCTAGGCATGATGATAACCACTTGCATAAGTTGTCTCACAACAAGAGGTCCAGGTAAGGAACACAGTGCTGCTGCTGAAAGCTAGCCTAGAGAATTCAGGAAGGGGCCAAAGGAGGGAGACTCCAGGCCACGTATCCTATCAACCTCGCAGAAACATCGGTGCTGAAATCCATCCTGGCTGAGATATGCGCATTCCGCCAAGATAGACCTTGAGTAAGACCAAACATGGGCCAGACAAGAGACAACCTAAAAACTAACCCATCAGCATAAAACCTAAGACTGCGAGCCACACGGCAGCGCGGCTCCTCTGGGTTCCTGTACCAACTTCTCCTCACCCCAGGCCTCCGTTCCCAATCAAGTCTTCTGCTTTGTCAATGTGTGTGGCTCTCTGGACAACTCATTTCCGAGTGTTAGACACGAGCCACTCTTGGGGCCTGGAAAGCCCTTTTCAAGCAACAACATGAGTTACTAAAATGTGTGTCATACACAATGGATCCAGAATTCACGGCCAAAACAATTTATATCCAGTCCTCTGATGGAAATAATATTCTTCAAATATATAAACGTCAGATGGAAAACAATGAAATGAATCCAAAAGTTTATCTGCTATCCCTCCTTCTTTTGAAGGAAAAACAACTGTACAAAAAAATTGACAATCTATAAACCTACAAAACTATGAAGAACAATGAAAACCAACATGAAGGTTTAAAAACACTTTTTAAAATCAAATTTTAACATGAAATTATCCTTTACAGTCCATATCGGCTGTGTAAAAGATTATGGAATCTAATAAGTTTTAAGGGTTGGTTTAATCTAATGGGAACTAAGTTGAACCACTAGACCATTCAGGTATGACATAAATCAAACCCCTTATGATTATACAGTGGAAGTGACAAACAGATTCAAGAAATTAGATATGATAGAGTGCCTGAGGTACTATGGATAGAGGTTCATGACACTGTACAGGAGGCAATGAACAAGACCATCCCCCAAAAAAAGAAAGGCAAAAAGGTTGTCTAAGGAGGCCTCACAAAGAGCTGAGAGAAGAAGAAAAACTAAAGGCAAACAAGAAAAGGAAAGATACACCCATTTGAATGCAGAGTTTCAAAGAAAAGAATAGCAAGGAGAGATAAGAAAGCCTTCCTCAGTGATCAGTGCAAAGAAATAGAAGAAAACAATAGAATAGGAAAGATTAGACATCTCTTCAAGAAAGTTAGAGATACCAAGGGAATATTTCACGCAAAAATGGGCTCAATAAAGGACAGAAATGGTATGGACCTAACAGAAGCAGAAGATACTAAGAAGAGGTGGCAAGAATATACAGAACTGTACAAAAAAGATCTCCATGACCCAGATAATCACAGTGGTATGATCAATCACCTAGAGCCAGACATCCTGGAATGTGAAGTCAAGTGGGCCTTAGGAAGCATCACTATGAACAAAGCTAGTGGAGGTGATGGAATTCCAGTTGAGCTATTTCAAATCCTAAAAGATGATGCTGTGAAAGTGCTGCACTCAGTATGCCAGCAAATTTGAAAAAATCAGCAGTGGCCACAGGATTGGAAAAGGTCAGTTTTCATTCCAATCCCTAAGAAAGGCAATACCAAAGAATGTCCCAACCACCACACAATTGCACTCATCTCACATGCTAGTAAAGTAATGCTCAAAATTCTCCAAGCCAGGCTTCAACAGTATGTGAACTGTGAACTTCCAGATGTTCAAGCTGGATTTAGAAAAGGCTGAAGAACCAGAGATCAAATTGCCAATATTTGCTGGATCATCAAAAAAGCAAGAGAGTTCGAGAAAAACATCTTTCTGCTTTATCGACTATGCCAAAGCCTTTGACTGTGTGGATCACAACAAACTGTGGGAAATTCTTAAAGAGATGGGAATACCAGACCACCTGACCTGCCACCTGAGAAATCTGTATGCAGGTCAAGAAGCAACAGTTAGAAGTGGACATGGAACAATAGACTGGTTCCAAATAGGAAAAGGAGTACATCAAGGCTGTATACTGTCACCCTGCTTATTTAACTTATATGCAGAGTACATCATGAGAAATGTCAGGCTAGATGAATACAAGCTGGAATGAAGACTGCTGGGGGAAATATCAGTAACCTCAGATATGCAGATGACACCACCCTTATGGCAGAAAGCAAAGAAGAACTAAAGAGCCTCTTGATGAAAGGGAGAGAGGAGAGTGAAAAGTTGGCTTAAAGCTCCACATTCAGAAAACTAAGATCACGGCATCTGGTCCCATCGCTTCATGGCAAATAGATGGGGAAACAATGGAAACAGTGACAGATTTCATTTTTCTGGGCTCCAAATTCACTGCAGATGGTGACTGCAGTCATGAAATTAAAAGATGCTTGCTCCTTGGAAGGAAAGCTATGATCAACCTAAACAGCATATTAAAAAGCAGAAACATTACTTTGCAACAAAGGCCCACCAAGTCAAAGCTATGGTTTGTAGTCATGTATGGATGTGACAGTTGGACTATAAGGAAAGCTGAGCACAGAAGAATTGATGGTTTTGAACTGTGGTATTAGAGAAGACTCTTCAGAGTCCCTTGGACTACAAGGAGATCCAACCAGTCCATCCTAAAGGAAATCGGTCCTGAATAATCATTGGAAGGACTGCTGCTGAAGCTGAAATTCCAATACTTTGGCCACCTGATGCGAAGAACTGACTCATTTGAAAGGACCCTAATTCTGGGAAAGATTGAAGAGGGAGAAGAAGGGGATGACAGAGGAAGAGATGGCTGGATAGCATCACTGACTCAATGGACAAGAGTTTGAGTAAGCTGTGGGAGCTGGTGATGGACAGGGAAGCCTGGCCTGCTGCAGTCCATGGGGTCGCAAAGCGTCAGATATGACTGAGCGACTCAACTGAACTGAGTTAGTTAAATTCAATCAATTCAAAAGGATAAACCTTGTCACTTTATATCATTTCTAAAGATAATTTACACAAATTATCAAATAATTCCATTTCAGAAACACTCAAACATAACAAATGACCATACACATGAACAAAATGCAGCACAAAGCTATGTCCACAAAACTGCCAAGATATTTTACAAAAATTAATCTTAGTTGATCATTTTTCCTTGAGTATATATATATATATAGTTACTGAATACTAAACAGGGAAAGAAATCAACAGGCAAATCATACATAAAATGAGTGATCAAAGAGTTAACTATAGTACTCAAGTACCAAATGACATTATAAATGAATAAAAAAGACTACATTACAGTTTTTTGTCACACATCTATTCCAGGACCTAAGAGATAAACCTAGGGACACCTGTAGTATACAGATTCAAGTGGAAAGCACCTGCTTCCAATTGTCTAATATATATAGTATCTGCTTCTTTGGATGGAAAAGCTTTAAGAGGAAACTGCATTATACTGTGTGTGCATGGACACATATGCTTACTGCTCTCACAAGTTGTACCAAGAGACATTACATGGGTCACAAAATTCAGCAAGAACAAATCTGGATGAGTATCAAGACCTGCATTAATGATGCATCCTTGGTAACGCTCTACACAAAGAACTGATTTTAACATAAAAACATACTTCAGTCCTTCTTGTGTTCACACAGTTTGCTTTTCAAACTTGACTAAATGAAGACCTTAATGTTGTCTGAAGAAAGAAACACTATTTGCATTGATACTTTGAATATGATATCATCTCCCTAGGCCTTGAATCCCTGACCTCTGAGTAAAACAACTAAACCAATTATTTCATATTTTAAAATATATAATCTTTATTTATCTACTTACATACTTGATTTCCAGCCTGTAAGAAAAGTACAAATATTTATTTTCCTATTTGCAATAATAAATATTACTTGTAGTTGACTAAACATCTGTCTTCGAGTCTCTTGGCTTTTCAACCCTCATGAGGGTTTTAAGTTGACTATTAAGAAATCCTTAACTACTACCAAATCCAATTCTTTCATAAGGGACTATTTAATGCCCCTATTTTGTTTCACAGACCTCTGAGATCTGATGAAGACTAAGGGCCCTTTCCACAGAAATACCTACTTGAGTATATATAGACAAGATTTTACATACCAATGAAGGGGAGGGTTATTTTAGACTTTTTTAAAATCTAGTGAACTTTGACTTACATTGCTCACTTTCTTCAAAACCAGAGCCTAAATTTGTATAATCTCCACCCCAGTTCCTCCCCAATTCCTACCTACCAACAGGATCTGTTTCCTGTACTTTTTGTTCATAACACTTTAATTCTCTCACAAATTAGATGACTGTATGTATCATGGTGTACTATTTTGACTGATTTTCTCATTTTCTTCTCCACTGGAATGTGAGCTCCTTAAGGCCAGAAACTGTGTCAGATTCTATTCTAAAACTCCAGCAACTGGTACCACACCGTGAAAAAAAAATTCATTAAGTATCGGTCTTTCAAATAAAGCCATGAGTTGATAATTGTTGGAGATGGGCAATGAGTACAAGCAGAGTAGGGCAGGAAGGATGTTTCATTCTACTATTCTGTCTCCTTTTGTATATATTTGAAGATTTTCAAATATTAACGGGGGAAAAGTCTACAAAAAAAGCTTTACAGCTATATACAAAAAGCTTTCACATATTTGAATGTATCTAAAAACAAATGAAAGTGAAAGAAGAAAGTGAAAAGGTTGGCTTAAAGCTCAACATTCAGAAAACTAAGATCATGGCATCTGGTCCCATCACTTCATGGGAAATAGATGTGGGGAAACAGTGGAAACAGTGTCAGACTATTTTTTTAGGCTCCAAAATCACTGCAGATGGTGATTGCAGCCATGAAATTAAAAGACACTTACTCTTTGGAAGGAATGTTATGACCAACCTAGATAGCATATTAAAAAGCAGAGACTTTACTTTGCCAACAAAGGTCCGTATGATCAAGGCTATGGTTTTTCCAGTGGTCATGTATGGATGTGAGAGCTGGACTGTGAAGAAAGCCAAGCGCCAAAAAATGATGCTTTTGAACTATGGTGTTGGAGAAGACTCTTGAGAGTCCCTTGGACTGCAAGGAGATCCAATCAGTCCATCCTAAAGGAGATCAGTCCTGGGTGTTCAATGGAAGGACTGATGCTGAAGCTGAAACTCCAATACTTTGGCCACCACATGCGAAGAGTTGACTCGTTGGAAAAGACCCTGATGCTGGGAGGGATTGGGGGCAGGAGGAGAAGGGGACAACAGAGGATGAGATGGCTGGATGGCATCACCGACTCGACGGACATGAGTTTGAGTAAACTCTGGGAGTTGGTGATGGACAGGGAGGTCTGGCGTGCTGCGATTCATGGGGTCGCAAAGAGTTGGACACGACTGAGCGACTGAATTGAACTGAACTGAATTGAAAAACAAACTATTCATTATGCCTCAGAGAACTAGGATCAATGATTAGAAAACAAAATTCTAGCTTCACATAAGAAAGAACTCTCTAATAATTAAAGGTATCTGAAAATGAAGCTGGCACTGGGCTAGGTACAGACATACCTCAGAGATCCTGTAGGTTCAGTTCCAAACTATTACAATACAGCAAATATGGCAATAAAGAGAGTCAAACAAATTTCTTGGTTTCCTAGAGTACATAAAAGTTACATTAATGCTATACTATAGTCTACTGTATACAATAGTGTTATGTCTAAAAAAAAAATAATGTTACACATCTTAATTTAAAAGTGCTTTGCAACTCTGCTCAGTGTTATGTGGCAGCCTAGATGGGAGGGGGTTCTGGGCGAGAATGGATGCATGTTTATATATGGCTGATTCCATTTGCTGTTCATCTGAAACTATTACAACACTGTTGGCAGCCTAGATGGGAGGGGGTTCTGGGCGAGAATGGATACATGTTTATATATGGCTGATTCCATTTGCTGTTCATCTGAAACTATCACAACACTGTTAATCAGCTATAATCCAATACAAAATAAAAAGTTCAAAAACAAAAAGAACCAAAAAAAAAATGCTTTGCTTTAAAATACTAACCATCATCTGACACTGCAGGGTTGCCACAAATCTTCAACTTCTCAAAAAGCACAGTGTCTGCAAAGCACAAGAAAGAGAAGTACAATAAAACAAAGTACACCTGCATATTCAAGCAGGAGATGGCCATTCAAAATGGATTACTGTGAAAAAATGAATTCTAAGGGTTAAGGCTAGGGTTCAAAGCTGTGAATATCTGAAAACATAGTTTATATCTTGAAAGAGATACACGGAAGTCAATATAAAGATGACTACTGATTTCATGAAACAGCTACAAAGAATGAAGTCCTTTCTCAAAACCAAGGTCCTCTCAAGCCTCATTTGAGGGGCATGCATGCACTCTCTGGGCGCCAGCGTCCCCAGCCTTCTGACAGGTCCTCAATGCGCCCGGTGCTTCCACTGCACTTGCTGCTCCTCCTGGAATGCTCTTCCTCGGGGAAGTCCTTCCTACCTGAACAGATGATGCTCTCTGACCACCACAATTCTTTTCCCGAAAGCAGAGACCCCGTGTTTCTGCTCACCACTGTATCCCTAGGGCCTGTCACAGAGTCTGACACATTGTAAGTGCTCAATAAATATTTGTTGAATGGATGAATGAATACAACATTCCCTATGAACCTAGCATTTTCATAAATTATGATCTAAACTGAATGCAAGTCAACTTACCAAGATATATATCAAGCTATTTCTTTATCACAAGTGATTAAACTACCTCCCTAGAGGCCAGGGACAATAAGAAAACAGCTAGCTCCCAAGAGAATCTTTTATACTTGTTTTATTATGAAAATATAACACATTTTCAATAACTTTTAGCTTCACAATACACACAAAAAATGTATTTCTCAGAATTTAAGATTCTGACAAGCCAAATGATTCTCAAGTCAAATGGTGGGTTGTTGAGCTGAATTTATTGTATGAATGTGAAGTCTAATTAGGACATTTAGTTAAGGAAGAAGCAGTGAGAGATTTAGGACAGATGGACAACCATCAGGACATATAAAATATTTCCAAATAGGTGTTTATAAGAAATATATGAAAATGCCCAGCACAGGGATACTTTCTGTTGCTAAGAAACACTGAACATTGATGACTAAATTGTCCTTTGTACAAAGGTCAACAACAATCATCTCATTTATCAGTGCAATTCCTTTTAATTACTCACTTTTAAAAACCTTTACAAAATACACTAAACAAAAAGACATAAATTGTATTTAACACTCAGAAATCACTGATGTATATAATGTATACAGAGACAGTGGTATTTTACTGACTTCCACCAGAAGTGGTTTTTCAAGACAAAGTTACGAGATCCTACTTTAGTATTAAGAATGTGCAAACAAAATTTACTAGATTATAAAAAGTACAAAAAAGAAATTCTATCCACACCAAATCTATCACTATGGCTAATACACAAAATATATGAAATTCCAAACAAATTCTAACAAAGCAAAACACTAAGTTTTAGGACTATTATATCCTTAATTGGGAGAAATTACCCACTGTCATCTTATTCAGAACTCGGTGTTACCTGATAAATTTGAATTAGAGCCAGCACTGCACTATGGTGAAATCCCTTAGACTCAACCCTGCTTCTAATAACTTTTAGCTTCAATTCTGGACCCAACATGAACTTTCACCCAGGTCATCCACTCCATTATTAGTACCAGTCCTGGGCTCAGTCCCTCCTCCACTTCAGAAACAAATGACAATCTAAGAAAAAGATGAAGTGAAACCTTCCTATCAAGTAATGAACTCCAAAGAATGATTGGTTTTCAATGAAATAAATAAAATTTACCTTGGAGATCCCGGAATGTGAATATGGAACATGTAAAAGATTTAGCCTAACATTTAATAAATAAATGCCTAATAAATGCCTGACATTTATTACTCAAAAACTGGAACTATTATTACCACTAGATTTTAATCTTATAAATTGATTTTCTCTGATATTAACAGCATAAAATAACACAATACATGATTTTCTAGTATCCCAAATCTATAAATTAGAAGACACAACACCCTAAAACTCCTTAAATTTTTTTATTATGAAAACTTGCAAACACACAGAGCAGTAAAGAAAGAGTTTAATGTACCATATTACCTTGTCAACAATTATCAGCACTCTGACAATTTTATTTCATCTATAGGAAATCTATTCTTGAACCATTCAAAAGCACACTGAATTGAGATACCCTTTTAAAAGTGTACTCAACATGTTGACCATTCACAAACAGCAGGTTTCATGCAAAAACTTTATTTTTGTCTCTTACTGGTCTATTAAACACATTCAGCAGTAAAACCACCTCTGCCCTAGAGAAAAAAACTCATAATTCTCATGACTTTCTGGTCACTAAGACGTTACAGAAAATCATATGATCACTTGAAATGGTAAGTCTCAGTTCAGTAATTTAAAATAAACTAGTCTCAGGCAGACACTGGGAAATTTGAATACGGACTATGTATTATATAACATTATTGTATCAATAGTAAATTCTTGGGTGTGACAATGCATTGTGTAGGAGACTATTTTAATTTTTAAAATAGAAAAGCTGAAGTATTTAGGAATAAAGTGTCATTTTCAAATGGTTCAGGCCCACTCCACTGGCCAAAAAGAGTATGCTGTATATATACTTGTAGCCAAATGTTACTGACTGGTAAAAGGTATGAGGTGCTTACTGGATAATTATTTCAAGAGTTCTATAAGCTTAAAATTTTTCCAAATTTAAAGACTATATGCAAATAGTAGTCAAAACTCCAAAGTACAGTAAACACTGAAACTTATGTTCCCTTTTCAGCTAGGGCCTGCAGAGAGCTGGCCATTGTCAGGGAGGGAAGGAACAAGATCCTTCTCTTTTCACAAATTTCTCTTCTGCCGCCTTTCAAGCTTTCTGAGCCCACCCAGAGCAAAGACAGGGAGGGGAGGAGAGGTCAGGCGTAACTACAGTTCTTACTTGACTGCTACTGTACCAACACAACCCAATGTTCTGTGAAGATGGCAAGTGTTTAATGCTGATTTTCCTTCTCTTGGGAAGATTCTATGCATTCTTCTATGAGTATGATCCTCCAAGTACAAGACTCCTGCCAGGGATGGTGCTCTCCCCTGGCTAACGTAACAGCTCCCTCTCAGTGTCCCCTCAGTTTCTGACCTCTGGCCATGCACCCAACTCCTTACTGCAAGCATCTTCCTTCCCTGGCAGTAAACTTTCTTGGGAAGGATTCCTTTTCAAGTAACACCAAGGTGACAGTCATATTCTGTGATACATACATACACTTCTGACCTGTTGGGAGAAAAGTGTGTGTTAATTGCTGAGTCATATCTGACTCTGCAACCCCATGGACTGTAGCCTGCCAGGCTCCTCTGTCCATTCTCCAGCCAAAGATACTAGAGTAGGCTGCCATTCCCTTCTCCAGGGGATATTCCTGACCCAGGGATCAAACTTGGGTCTCCTGCATTGCTGGCAGACTTTTTACCATATGATCCACCAAAAAGAAAGCAGTGCAATTATTTCTCAAACCCAGCCCAACTGCCAAAGAACCCTTATGTTTTCTCAGGCAAGAGTCAAGAATCAGTCTTTTGTGACCTCAGACCATGTACTACAGTTGAACTCCTCTCACTAAGCTTCATGAAAGATTCTGATGCCTATCTTGTAAGAGGTAAGGCTAAAACACACAGCATTTCAATGACACTCTGAATTTGCCTAATAAAATCTCTCCCTCTTTTGATATCCTCTATGTAATAAAGGGATTCAGAGATCACAAAATTAGCTTGCCACAATTCTGTATATGCTTTAGCACTTCCTTGGGATATAGAAGTATCTGTTGAATACTGATACATCAACTGGAAGTTCCACTCCTTCAGGAGGCATGTCTTTTTTTATCTTTTTTAGTGCCAGCACTAGCACCCAACACATCATGGGTCCTCAAGAAAATGTTTTTTGAGGGGATGATCTCAGCAAATGACAGCGGGTATAAATAAGTGGAAGAGTACATAAAATTAAGCAATGACGGATGACTTTCACTATGTGAAGAACTATCTGAAAATAGGCTGCTCAGTAAGTGAACATTGGGCTAAGCAAAGCACATTTGGTCCTCCCTAATTTATACACCTAGATATAGGCCTATGAAAACCTAAGAGGGCAATCAGACACCCAAGTGTCCCTCCTCTGTTCATGATACCCATCTCCACACTTACTCATAGCATACAGAAAATACCCATGTGTTTACCATTTGTGTACAGGTCACTGAGGGCTTAGCTGGTTCACCCTTGCTGACGGAAATAGTAACTATCACGCTGACCAACAAAGGTAAAGTTAAAGGACTCGAATGACATTTGAGAGAGAAAGATATGGATTACATCAGAGGACGAGTAACTGCCCACAGCAAACCCCTCCAACTCCCGCAGCCTCCCTTAATTCCACCCCCTCCCTGACTTTACTGGGTGAACATCATTTAGAAAAAATAATAGCTCCTTTATTTCTTTCTGTTCCCTACTCTAAAACTATAGGCATGCAAAAAGATCTCTGAGAGGCAGCATGATACCTGCAGGGGCTTCCCCAGTGGCTCAGCAGTAAAGGATCCACCTGCAAGCAGGAGACACAGGAGACCTGGGTTTGATCCCTGGGTGAGGAAGATGCCCTGGAGAAGGAAATAGCAACCCACTCTAGTATTCCTGCCTGGAGAATCCCATGGACAGGAGCCTGGCTGGCTGCAGGGTGTACACTCTTAGATATATTCACTCAACAAGCCACACTAGAGAGCTAATACGTTAAGGTGTCCTCAAGGTTTTCTAGCTTAAAGATTACTTATGTACATGTTCAGTAAATAAGGATCATCAACTATGTGTCAGTTTCTGAGCTAGTCAGGCACTATGGGAGAAGAATCAAAGATGAGTAAAGCATTCAATGAGCTTACAATTTAATAAGAAGGATTTGACAAATACTTAAAAGATTGTAATATCCTAGTAAGAAAAGCACCACCATAAAGAAATGAGAGACTTTGAAGAATGATTCGGATTTTAACAGGGAGAGGTGAAGAAGGGCTTTCAGCAAAGGAAAGAGTATTACCAAAGAAAAAGAGATAAATGTAGGAATACTGACCAAGACCCTAGAGTATTTGTCGGGTATTAAAAAAGCAGAAAATAAAGACAGAAAAAGCAGACTAAAGCCTAACTGGAGAGGACCCTAAGTGCCAAGGTTAAATATTAAAATTCCCTTTTGTGAGTAATAAGAACAAAAAGAAATAAATTTAAAATAAAACAGTTTCAAGGACATGGTAGTGAAAAGGACTTAGGGGGCCTAAATAATTTTAAAAGAGAACAAATCTGGACAACTTATATCTCACATACTTCAAGACTTAGTATGAAACAGTGTGGTGCTGACATGATAGACATATAGATTAATATATAGAAGAGTCAAGGAAAAGGTTCAGAAATATATGATTAGTTGATTTTTAACAAAAGCTTCAAGATAAGACAAGGGAAAAAAGAAAGCTTTTTCCACAACTGGTCCTTGGTAAACTAAATATGAAAAAGAATGGACCTTGATCCTTACCTCAAACTCTACACAAAAATTAACTCAAAATGGGCCAGAGACTGAAAGCAAAAGCTGAAATTATTATACAAAACTTTTAGAAGAAAACATAAATTAAAATCCTTATAACCTAGAGTTAATCAAAGATTTCTTAGAAAGAACCACACAAGGAAGGAAGGGAAGGAAAAAACACTGATAAAATAGATGAATTCAAAAATTAAAACTTCTGTTCTTCCAAAGACACCATTAATGAAAGAAAAAGGGCAATCTACAGACCAACGATTTCAAGAAAACATTCAATCTAATTTTTTTAATGGACAAAAGATTTAAACAAATATTTCACAAAAGATTAAACAAATGGTCAATAAGTACATGAAAAGATTAAAGTCACTGGTAAACAAACAAATGCAAATTAAAACCACAATGAGGTACCAGCATGCACCCCACTATGAATGATAGCACCAAGTGCTGGCCAGAATGTGGAGCAAAGAGAACTTTCACACACCTGGGGGGATATGATACAATTACTTTGATAACAGTTTGGCAGTTTCTTACAAAATTAATCACACACTTATCATACATCACTAAATTTCTATTCCTGGGTATCTAACCCAGAAAAGTTAAAGCATAAGACACAAAGACCTGAACATGAGCATGATGGTAGCTTATTCCTATGTAAAACAGAAATACCCCAAACGTCCACAATCAGGTAAATAGAAAAACAAATTGTGGCACCATTACACAATGAACACTCTTCCACAGTGAAAAGGAGCCAATTACTAAGACATACAATAACACAAGAAGCTGCAAAAATATCATGCTGAAAAAAGTGCATGATATGTGATTGTATTTACATGAAAATCTGGAGTAGGAAAAACTAGTCACAAAAATCAGATTAATAGTTGCCTTGAATTGAGCATGAGGGAGAAAGGGATAAGTGACTGCAAAGGGAGACACAGGAACCTTCCGAGGTGATGCAAACAGTCTATACCTCGACTGTAATAGCAGTTACACAGGTGTCTGTGTCTGTCACAATTCACTGAACAGTACATTTAAAATAAGTACCTTCTATTTTATATAAATTACACCCCAATACATCTGACTTAAAAATTTTAAAGGAACATTCAAACATTTGGAAATAGCATCCTTACCCAAAGATACCAATAAGGACATATCAAGTTTTATTACAAGTTTAAATCCCACACAATAAATTTTTATTATCTTTTATTCACTCAATAAATTATGTATTCAAGCATGAACTACATGCCAAGAATGATTCTAAGTGGGATGGTACAGTAGTGAACAAACCAAATCCCATGTTTCCATCAAGCTTTCATCCTAAAAGGAAAAGACTGACCATAAAAAAGTAAAATATACAATTAGTTTGGGGAAGTGCTAACTAGAAAAATAAAGCAATTGGAAAAGCGGGGATGTATTAAATAAAATGGTCAACGAAGCTCTCACTAAGAATGTAACATTCCAGTAAAGACCCAAGCAAAGTTAGGGAATACGCTAAGTGGTTATCTACGGGGATGAGCATTCCAGGAAAGGGAATAGCCAAGTACAAAGGCCCTGAGGCCAGCTATTCCAGGAACAACAGTCAGGCGTGAGTGGAGGGTAGTAAACAACAGTCAAAAGCTGAGATTGCAGAAGGAGGAAGATCATGTAGAGCCTCATAAGCTACTAAAAAGACTTCAGTTTTTACAGTGAGTAAGAAAGGAAACAAAGTTGTGACGTGAACAAAGACAAGATGTGACTTAGGTTTTAACTGTGATTCTTTGGCTATTGACTGCACTGAGACCACAGTGCTAGGTTACACACTGATTTGGGGATTATAAGAGAAGCCAGGAGACTAGTTAGTTCAGTAGCTCAATCGTGTCCAACTCTTTGCGACCTCATGGACTGCAGGAGACCAGGCTTCCCTGTCCATCACCATCTCCTGGAGCTTGCTCAAACTCATGTCAATCAAGTCAGTGATGCCATCCAACCATCTCATCCTCCGTCGTCCCCTTCTCCTCCTGCTTTCAATCTTTCCCAGTATCAGAGTCTTTTCCAATGAGTCAATTCTTTGCATCAGGTGGCCAAAGTATTGGAGTTTCAGCTTCAGCATTAGTCCTTCTAATGAATATTCAGGACCGATTTCCTTTAGGATGGACTGGTTGGATCTCCTTGCAGTCCAAAGGACTCTCAAGAGTCTTCTCAAATACCATAGTTGAAAAGCATCAATTCTTCGTCACTCAGTTTTCTCTGTAGTCCAACTCTCATGTGAGACCAGTTAGGAGACTATTAAAATAATCCAAGTAAGAGATGATATAATAAGCTGACCAGGTGGTAGTGGAGGTGGGGAAAGGTGATTAGATTCAGATTCTAGATGTATTTGAATGAAGAGTCAACATAAACTATAGACAGATAAGCTGTAGATATAAGAGAGAAGAGTCAGAGATGACGTCAAGGTTTGTGATCTGAGCAACAGGGATGGGACTGTCATTAACTTAGATGAGAAAGACTGAAGATGAAACAACTTTGGGTAAAAAGATCAATTCAATTTTTGAGCATTTAAGAGTTAAATATCTTTAAATACGCATATGGAGATATCACAAAACAATTAGTTATGTGTCCGGATATCAGAGAAAAAAATCTCTTACGATTTTTTTTGCAAAGTTAATCACTGGGTATCATGGGGTGTGTGTGTGTGTGTAAAACTTTAGAAAAGAATCCATACTTGAATTTAACACATTAGGGCCTTAGTACTAATGGATCATGTGTTTTCTGATTTACATAAATCCATGCAAGTCTGCTAGGCACTTCACACCTTTATTTTTACTTTCACATCTGAAGTACAGCAATATGGATAGATAAGGTGTGTATTTAAGATAACAACGTGAACAGACACATTCCTGGAGCTATAGCTATTTAAAAGTGACACTAGCATCAAGATACTCATTCTTATTCTGGGAAGGAAGGCTTTAAAAAACAATCACTTGTTATGAAACTAACTGCACTGCCAAATGCTTAAGATCATATGTAAAAATCATCATCTTCTCTACATTTTACTGTTTTAAATCAAGGAAAGTAATCGACTTTGTGATTAGATTTAGAAGTTTGGTTTTGATGCTTATAACCATCTAGGTTCTAAAGTGAATAACATTTCTTCACTGTATCTTATAACAGTAGATACTTTGTATAATGTTAATGAAATACAAAATGGAATGTAAAAGAACCAAACCTCAACCAAGCCTCAGTTGTTAACATGGGCAAACTGGTGATTGAAACCATTTCTTAAAATAGCAACATTTTCAGTGTGGATGAGCATTCTTCTCTCCCAGTCATCTACTCATTCCCAACCCCATGCCTTTGACTATTTCCTTATGCTAGTATGTCCCTCTTCCCGGCTGTTACCATCCTCTTCCTTCAAGGTCCAGCCCAAACTCAGCCTCCTCCAAAGCCTGCCCTGAACCCCAGTGGTTTTCAGCTCCATATTCCCAGAGCATTGCCACTTATAGGTCCAGAGTACTCATGTCGCTCTGCCATGGATTAAGTTTACCTCTACACTAAAATAGAAACCCCCTGAGGACAGAAAATCTACCTAAAATGCTTAACTGAGTACCCTACATATGAAATTGTAGGTACCTTACTTAAAGGTTTGTTCAACTAAATTAAATCCTATCAAAGTAAGAAAACAATTACATACACTGAACTCAGTGGGATATATGCTCTAATTTCATCACTTCAAATATGCACTTTTGGGTCTCACTTCCCCATGTCTCTGTAACACTCCAGATAAAATGACTGCTTCTCAGTCATTTTCAAATATTGCAAAGTATAATCTAGTCCAATTTATACCTTCAATTTCATATCTTATTCAGAGTATCCATATACTAACCTCAGCCAACCTAGGCAAGAAGAAGAATATAAACCAGCTTCTTTCAAAATCCTTACTGGTTCTTTCACTCTTCTCCACTTCCTTTTTCATTTCCTGGTTCTGGCAGATCAGGATAGGAGAGGGACAAGTGTCCCACATGCCTACTTTAACGGGGCCTTACTTGATAGCCATGAAGTAAGATCATCTGCTATCCTTATGTAATTCTGACAGCTATCTCCTATCATTCTCAAAGCCCAGTTTGGACAGCACATTTCAGGTCTTCAAGGCAAGGGGGGCTTAAATTACATCAAGTCTCCCACCCTGAATAGTTCCCTAGTGTGGGGGATGCACTTTAAGGCTGGCCTCTTACTATCCTACCCAAAATCCCCTTATAGAGCAAGCAGTCCGCCTTCACAGGAGCCATCAAGATTACCTCAAGCCTGGTTACCTCCCATGGCACCCACTGGGTCCACAAAAAAACTTAAGCCTGCTCACCACACTAGATGCAAACATCAGCTCTTCCCACTACTGCCCTCTCACTCAACATGCCAACTAACTAACTCAACTTGTTCTCCTCCCCTCCAGAAATGAGTCAGTTAAGGAAGGGGCCCGAACTCTAGGAAACATATGCCATGCTCTCTCACGAAGTCTACAGAAGGTGCTACTGCAGTATCAAGAAACAAGATTCTGAAGCTGCTTAAATACCTAGACAAGAAATTAAACACCCATCTACCTTTCTGGAAGACATACCCAAATCCTGGGCTGGAAATAAAAGGTCCTTTGGAAAAGAAACAGGGAAATGTCCATCGACTCTCCACTAAATGAACAATCCTTCACTTGAATGACACTTTGGGGGGGGTGGGGATTATGCTGGGCCTTTGTGCTTGGGCACAGGCTTTTTCTAGTTGCTGCGAGCAGGGGCAGGGGACACTAGCAACACTAGTTGCAGGCTTTGCAGTGTGCAGGCTTTTCACTGCAGTGACCTGTTACACAGCACAGGCGCTGAAGTGTGTGAGCTCCAGCAGCTGTGGCCCATGAGCTTGGCCCATGTCATGCGGGATGTTCCCAGACCAGGGATCGAACCAGTGTCCTCTACATTGCAAGGCAGATTCTTAACCACTAGACTACAAAGGAAGCCCTTGAATGGCATCTTCAAAACCCCTTTTCTAATTTCACTTATGTTATGGGGAGTGGATGCCACAATCTTATTCTTTTACTAAGCCCCACATTACTCTTTAGAATATAAGGATGCTTCAGTTCAGTTCAGTCGCTCAGACATTATCTGACTATTTGCGTCTCCATTGACTGCAGCACGCCAGGCCTCCCCATCCATCACCAACTCCCAGAGTTTACTCAAACTCATGTCCATCGAGTAGGTGATGCCATCCAACCATCTCATCCTCTTTCGGCCCCTTCTCCTCCCGCCTTCAATCTTTCCCAGCACCAGGGTCTTTTCCAGTGAGTCGGTTCTTCGCATCAGGTGGCCAAAGTATTGGAATTTCAGTTTCAGCCTCAGTCCTTCCAATGAATATTCAGGACTCATTTCCTTTGGGGTCGACTGGTTGGATCTCCTTGCAGTCCAAGGGACTCTCAAGAGTCTTCTCCAACACCACAGTTCAAAAGCATCAATTCTTCAGAGCTCAGTTTTCTTTAGAGTCCGACCCTCACATCCATACATGACCACTGGAAAAACCATAGCCTTGATCAGACGGACCTTTGTTGGCAAAGTAATGTCTCTGCTTTTTAACATGCTGTCTAGGTTGGTCATAACTTTTCTTCCAAGAGGTAAGCGTCTTTTAATTTCATGGCTGCAATCACCATCTGCAGTGATTTTAGAGACCAAAAAAATAGTCTCTCACTGTTTCCACTGTTTCCCCACATCTATTTCCCATGAAGTGATGGGACCAGATGCCATGATCTTAGTTTTCTGAATGTTGAGTTTTAAGCCAACTTTTTCACTCTCCTCTTTCATCAAGAGGCTCTTTAGCTCTTCTTTGCTTTCTGCCATAAGGGTGGTGTCATCTGCATATGTGAGGTTACTGATATTTCTCCCAGCAATCTTGAGTCCAGCTTGTGCATCATCCAGCCCAGCATTTCTCATGATGTACTCTGCATATAAGTTAAATAAGCAGGGTGACAATATACAGCCTTGACGTACTCCTTTCCCGATTTGGAACCAGTCTGTTGTTCCATGTCTGGTTCTAACTGTGGCTTATTGGCCCAAGAACCATCTAAAAACTAACACAGATTCTTGTCTGCAATTGTCCTCAAAGCCCAGTAAACAGCACTTCCTTTCTGCAATGAACTACTTTTTTTAATACTCACTTCTATGAGGTGTCTTCTCTATTTCAATAAGTATAGGTGAAATAAGAATAACTGTAACCTATCAAACTATATGGCTTCCCAGCTGGTTCAGCAGTAAAGAATCTGCCTGCCAATGCATGAGATGCAAGGGTTGTGGGTTCGATCCCTGGTTCAGGAAGATCACCTGGAGGAGGAAATGGTAACTCACTCCAGTATTCCTGCCTGGAAAATTCCATGGACAGAGGAGAGTGGCAGGTTACAGTCCGTGGGGTCACAAAGAGATATACATGACTTAGCAACTGAACATACACACACATCAAGCTATGTGTTCGATCCCTGTGTTGGGAAAATCCCCTGAAGGACACAGCAACCCACTCCAGTACTGTTGCCTGAAAAACATGGACAGAATAGTCTCGTGGGCTATATAGTCCATGGGATTGCAAAGAGTCAGACACGACTGGGCGCACACACACACAAATTAGCAACTGAACACCCACACACATCAAGCTATAGCTATGAATTCTTCTGTATATTTTGAAAAAAGTTTACTTTAGGAAAAAATAGTAACTGTAATCTACAAAGGGATCTATTTATTGTGTACTCCTCATTGTGGAAGGTTTCCAGAAGACAACAGTAGAATTCCCAATGTGGTCTACCAATGTTAAATTCCCAAATTTCTTATTAAATATAACTTATTTATAAAGTGTTTTGCTGCTCTATTTAAACACACACACAATCACAGTCTTTCCTAAACTGCCTTATATTTGAAAATGGGAAAGTTTTCCAAATATTAATCACAATGATCCAAAATAAAATCTGCAGGGGAGTTCAGTTATGGCACAATAAATGAATGACAAAGCACCTTATTTCAAAACCCCTGAGTTTTAGGATTTGAATATCTGTAAGAACATTCCTTTCATTACAGATTCAAAAGTTTAAGGCTTTCAAATGCTACCACACACCTGTCTCTGAGTTATAAGCATTGCTTCAGTGAAAAAATAGCTTAAAAACCATGAAATGAAATCAACTCCACATAAAGCTATCGCATGACTCTGATCGCTAATCTGACTTGTAAATTAGATGTCTGTAACTTCCACTATTCAGCAATCCGCAGATTTTTTTTCCTAGCAGGATGGCTACGTTAGCTGCAATGCACTCTGACCAAAAATGTGCAGTAGTAGCGTGTCACACTGACAAACCGAATAGTATAGACCTTAAACAGAGATTTCCAGGTAAGTCATGAGAAAATCTTTCTCGGTAGATGAATGATATAAAATGTAATCTATGTTTTATATCCTGGGCTGCCAGGATTTTTGTTGAATGCTAGATGAAAAAAAAAAAATTGTTGAAGACTCACTGAGAAAAAAATGGGATTTGACTTTAAGAGAATCCACCCACTTCATTTCTCAGCACTGCTTTCAAATCCTCTATGAAGTGAAAGTCACTCAGTCGTGTCTGACTCATTGGGACCCCATGGAATTCTCCAGGCCAGAATACTAGGGTGGGTAGCCTTTCCCTTCTCCAGAAGATCTTCCCAACCCAGGGACTGAACCCAGGTCTCCCGCATTGCAGGCAGATTCTTTACCAGCTGACCCACCAGGGAAGCCCAAGAATACTGAGCTATGTTTCGATAACTGATATAAACAAATGTATACGAAAAGCAGGGATTCTAACCAAATAAAATATTGATTTTGGTTCAGAGAGCACTTTGATGCTCCAGTTTTCTTGTGATTCAATAGTTCTAGAAAATACATAGGTTTATTTCCAGTTCACACATGCTCATTAAATCATTTTAAGTGAATTTAGTTAACAAGTCTGAAGACATAATTAATTATTAGTAGCTGTTAGTATTAATTTATAATATTATGTTCTATGCACATTAATACTATACAGCATGATTTTCTACTTACTATTGAGTTCAACAGCCTACACAAAAGGATATTTTCCTAGAAAATTCTGGTTACAGTAGCAAATAGAAGCCTTTATTTACACACTCTAGGGGAGAAGAAAATTTCAAAAATTCCCCAAACGAAAACTTCCACATGAAATCACAGTCCTTATTTTGACCTTTTTAGTTTAAGCTAAAAGAGATGCTTAAGATGTTTTTCAGGTTAAGCTAAAAAAGATGTTAAGTTAAGAGATACTTTTCTTTACATATTTCCCTTAGTGTAAGAAAGCCCAATACTAAAAGGTGATAACTATATTAATTTCCATAAATAGGATCCTAAAGGTTTGATTACCAAAGCGATTACCATATATTATTATGGAATGATAATATATTACACATTCCCAAAGTAAAGATCAAATTTACTTCAACCACCCCCTCTCAAAAAAAAAAAAAAAAAAAAACCATCTTTATTCAGTCATGAAGTCCTTGGAATCACAGCAGGGCTTGATGCCATATTGGTGTCACATTCTGCCAGTAATCCAAACAGGCCAGCCTTCTTTTTCAACTTCTTTGTCTACTAGTGCATCACTGGACCCAGCAGGCAGTTCACCCAGACAATTTCAGTAACGGATTTTGGCTCTCTGTGTATAACAGATGAAAATCTTTACGAAGTATCCAGTTTGTCTTATAGCTGAGAGATCTGAACCTGCTGCAGATGTCACATCTAAATTCTTGAACAGATTTTTATCATCAGTGCCACCTATAAAACAAGACAGTGTCACCAACAGCATTGTCCTAGAGAACATCTATTTCAGTAATGCTAATAAGCTTTCTGTATCACAACTGACAGTCATTTATTTGCCTAAAACAGAGATCAGCAAACCAGAGCCCATGGCCCAACATTCAGCCCATTGCCTGTTCTTAGACAGTCATGATCTAAGAATGGATTTTATAATTTTTAATGACTTTAAAAAAATTTTTAATGATTAATATTTTGAGACATGTGAAAATTACATGAAATCCTAATTTCAGTCTCCATAAATAAAACTGCATTGGAACACAGCTACTCATTCATTTATGTATTTTTTTAGCTGTTTTCACACTGCAATGGCACCTTAACAGAGACCATAATCAACCATAAATCCTAAAATATTTACTACCTGGTACTTTGAAAAAAGTCTGCTGACCTCTGGCCTAGAGAACATTTAGCAGGTAGGTAACATGACATCTAGCGTCTTTGCCTTACTTCCATCCATTGGTTTAATAAGTATTTCTTCTGTAGGTCTATCACTCCAGTGCAGAGAGTTAACTATGGTCACTCTGCTTCCCACTTTGGCCCAGTCTTGCCTCTTTCCAAAGGGCCACCAATGCCCTTGGGCAGGAAGAAGACAAGCTCAACTTCAGGTCAAATTCTAGTTCTCCAAAGTTTGCCTTGTCTGTATCCTGTTTCCTGATTCTCCATTTTTGGCATATATCCACCATTCCCCATAACAGGCTCCCTGTATGGACACCACTCTAAGAAGTCTACATTTCCTACGAGAGACTCTAAGGCAGTAGTCTGAATCACAGCATTCTTTGCTTTGCCAGCTGATTACCAGTTCTACCCCTGCCCCTGCAGCCACATGTATCGTGAATCTGTTTGGGGCCCTTGTGAACATTTTGCATACTTCATCACCCTCCTGGGTTCCATTCTTCTGATCATGAATACCCCTGGAGTTCACCAATTTCCTACTACATTCAAACCTCTGACCTATAAATCTACGACTTCAACCATGTCAACTGGTGTGTCATTCTACCTCTCGAGCTCAGTTCCTACAAAAACCAAACAGAGGAGTATAACACAACAAAACTCTATACAGTGGATCTCCCAACCTAAGACTACCCATCCCTTATTTTAGCAACTGACACAAAAAGGTATCTATTAGTATCATTCCCAAGCAGCATCCAGAACATTCTTTCTCTTTTTTCCCTCCACCATTGCTGGTTGGCCCAAACTTTCTATACCTGCTTCATCTGAGAGCTACTTACCACCCTTTCTACACACCTGGGGTCCCAAGGATACCTGTATCTCGAATACTGATTCAGAATGCCTCTCTTGCTTACATTAAAGCTTTACCCACAACATTGTAAAGCAACCGTACTCCAATAAATAAAGATTGATATTATTTAAAAAAGCCTTAGCACTCCTATTTCTACTGCAAGCAGAAAAAGGGGGTCTCTTGCCACTGGGACTGCAATGAAGTAATGATTTTGACTAGAATTCCAGGAGTCAGAATATAATTCCCTACAGAAAGATGTTAATAATCCAAACCAAGTCTATGCCCATAGTATTAATGGCACTATAGAACCCATCTCTAATGCATATTATATTACTGCAAATAACTAATTCACAAACACCTTCATAAGCTGTGGACTGACCATCTAAAAACTAGCAATGAAATGTCAGGAAGACTTCACAGCAGACAAATTAGCCTAGAGTGAAGACTTCAGAGAAAATGGCAGTTTATTTTCAGCAGAGGGGATTTCACTGCAATCCTGAAGAACCTGCCATGGAGAACAGCTCTTAAAACAGCATGAACAGCTCACAACCAAAAGAGTGGTATCAAGAATGAATACACTGACGAAATCACCATTAACCATTATCTCAATTCTGAGTAGCAACAATCTAGCTAGCATCAATCTTAAATAAAAATGAAAATCTTTCTTAAAAACACACACAGGAAACTTCTGCCTGCTTGGAGAATGACACAGAACTCCAACAAGTGACATATCTTTACAACTAGAAAAAGAAGCTAGAGGTAAGTAGTCCATATTCCAAAGGAATATGCAAAATATTACAACTTTAGAACTTTCACTTGATGAATCTAGCCTAATTTCCTTAAACAGTTCTCAAACTTCTTAATATCAAGACTCTGTGCACTCTTGAAAATTGAGGACTCCCAAGAGTTTTTTTTTGTTAATATGAGTCATAATTATCAGTATTTACTATATTAAGAATTAAAGGAGAAAATTTTAACTACTGATTCATCTTAAATTTTTTAAGCTTGACTTATAATTTAAAAATTGATATATGAGATACCACACAATTAAGCTGATTCTCCCATCCATGGACACAAGCTGTTTCCAATTTTTCACTATTATAAAATGAAATCATAGATCTGTAGATATTAACAAGAAAAAAAAAAGGGTTGCTCTACAGATTAATGGGAAGAAAATCAGGTAATAAAATAGAATTTAGAGTTTACTGTCTTGTTTTTAGGTAAAAAAAAAAAAGGCAACATTAAATGTTTTATTAAAGCACTTGTTTCAGTAAACTGCTAGTATCTGAAAACGCAGACATGCATCTCATCTCTCTAGCAAGGCTGAGTTCCTGCAGAGTGGAAACTGCTTATTCATATACACTCTACAAATATCTGTTGAATGAAACAGAATTATTTTCCATTTCTAGAATGTGCAAGACAATGATTAAGCTCCAGTTTTGTGAGAAAATATGCTCTGCTTTCCTCTGAGTGATTCATTTTAAAATTTTAATGACATGTTAACATGAGAATATATTTTTGAAAAATTACTATACAAAAAAACTTTAGTGTTAAAAATGACACAGCTTTACAACTTTTGCAAATTTCTTTCATGTTTAACCTAATAGAGGACAGGTGGATTCTCTTATCTGCTTCTACATACAATCTGTTGTGATACCTGTTTTGACTGAACTACATGAAAACAGCCTCACACAAGTATGCAGTGAGAAAAAAGGAAGCATATAGTACTATTAATATCATTTTCAGATAATTATGAATGTTCTTTGATATTACACCAAAAATTGACAAGTAGAGGAGTCGTCTGTGGGCTAGCTGTAATATGAAACTGAGTAGCACATAAGCTTTCTGTATTCTGTTACATGCTTTTTATAAGGGTCTTTTACCATAATTTTGGAATATTGATCACTTTGAAAATATTGTTTCACTGAGTTATTGCTGTTCAGTCACCCAGTCATGTCCAATTCTTTGCGAGTCCATGGACTATAGCACACCAGGCCTCCCTGTCCCTCACATTGTCCTGAATTTTGCCCAAGTTCATGTCCATTGAGTTATATAAACATTGAAGATCCTGACATAATTAACACCACAGCAAAAATGCACATTCATAACATCACCACCCATCCCACTGGAAAACTCTTTACATACTGAGAAGCTGACAAGAACACAGCAGCTGATGTAAGATTTCCAAAATTTTAATTTTCCCCAGAAAGTTAAAATTTTATCATCAGCAACAAATATTGTCGATTATTCTCTCCTGAAGTGAACAAAAGATCGCTTTGTTCATTTTCAAGAAAATGACTGCCAGATATCTAAGTCTGAATAATCATGGTTTGTCTGGTATTCAATCTTTCAAGCAAAAATGATACTTCCTGTAAAATATGGCTAATTCAGCTTGCAACTCAAAAGAATACTTAAGTGTTTTCCTTGAGATAAAATACTCTGGATATACAGCAGAAGTGCCTTTTGTGTATTTCCTATTTCATTTTATATATATATATATATATACACACATATATACACACACACACACATATGAAATATCAAACATATATAGAATATTCAAACATCATACACAGAATATTAAAACAATGCACTCAAGGATCAAGATTTAATAAAACTAATAATTTTTACTGCTTCATTAAAGACACTCAAGTAAAATAGGCTTTTTTGAGTTTTTGTTTTGGGGTTTTTTTTAAAAAAAAACCATGAATGCATAGCAGTGAGGAATATGATGATTACTAGTAGAGTCTGGTGTTGCTGACATTTAATATCTACTAAGATATTCAGTTTTACCTTTAGTATCAGCAGAGCAAATGTAAAAACAGTGGAAAAGGAAAAAGTTAGTATTACCATAAAGATAGTTTTAACCTAATGGATCCCCCTGAAAGGGTCACAGAGACTGACCAACAGGCTTATAGACCACAACTTGTGGACTACTGCTATCTTAAAAAACGCTGAAAGCTAATGAATGATAACTTGCCATCTTCAAATCCATAGTAAATGCCCTCCACCATAAAAAATACACTAAATACCTGTATGGATTATTTCCTTTTAACTCAAAATTGGTCCACTTTGTCCTGAAAGTGAATTAATAATAATATAAATAACAGTAGCGATTAACATATAATGACCTCTGACAGGTATTATGTCATTTAATCCTCATAACTCTATCAATTCTCTCACATTCATGTCACAGATGAGGAAGCCTGAAGTGCAGAGAATTAAAGCCACACTTCCAAAGTGTCAATAATTACCAGTATTTATGGCTTCTGGCTTTACTTGTGGCTCAGCTGGTAAAGAATCCACCTGCAATGCTGGGAAGATCCCCTGGAGAAGGGAAAGGCTACCTGCTCCAGTATTCTGGCCTGGAGAATTCCATGGACTGTAAAGTCCATGGGGTCACAGAGTTGGGCACGATTAAGCGGCTTTCACTTTTACTTTAAGTACTTTGCCTACCTCATATTAGTCTTAACAACCTTTTTATTATCCCTTTTTCCCTTCTTAACTCTTTATGCTTTAATACCATTTTACAGATGAAACTTGTAATCAAAAAAGTAAAGTACCCTGCCCAAGATGACCCAACTGTTAGATCATCTATATAAATAAATCCAAGTCTGTCTCACTCCTAGGAGTACAGTACACATTCTGCTTTCCTATACCAAATATCAACATATCCTTTGCATATAAATAGACTGATGGTTACAAAAGTCTTACAGTTTTAAACAAGACAACTGAGCAAGGCCTCTATTTGTAATAATTCTTGCTGATTGACTATTTCTGTCATGAACTAGAACGAAGTCTACTTCCCTTTAAAACAGTATATGATCCAGATAAATAGTTCACTAATTCACATTATTAAACACTTAGCTGTGAACAGGACAATGAATCAATACAGATAAGCTTTCTCTTAAAAAAAAAAAAAAATACTCAATACACTCAACTGATATTATTCCAGTATTACAGATGAAAAAACTGAAACCCAGAGAAGTAACTAACTTCCCCCAAAGACATGTTGTTCACAAATGGTACAGTCAAAATCAGTCTGGACTCACCCTGAAGCCTAAACTCTACCATTACATGGCCTGCATATATTAAAGAAGGCAGGGACCTAGGAATTGTTCACAAGGTCTGTATACAGAGCTTGCTGATATCATAACAACTCTAACCAAGGCAATCAACATATGAATCATCTTGCATCTCAAAGATCAAGAGATGAAAAAGGAAGCTGGTGCATGCTGAAAATAAAAAGCCATGTTCTAAGGCGCTTTAAGTAAAGCATCTATAGGTAATGTTGAAGAAAGAAATAAAACTCAGTTACAGTACTGTTGAAGAAAGAAAAAAATTCAGTTACAGAGGTATCAGATGGCACACATCTCTGTGGCTAAAATAGGCCTACCTCTGTTTAAAAACAAAATAACAAAAAAAAAAGGCCCAGAGGATAGCCACCGGCTATCTACAGACTGCACAATAACTTTCGGATGCCAGTAACCCAGGAATGCTGCAAACCTCAGTAAATGGCAGCAGAAATCATTACCCTAAGACACTAGCACTCTAATCAATCAGAAAAATTTAAATTTCAAGTTAGAATTTGCAAAAGTCAAGGGTTATGCCCCACTGTTTGTTTCTATTTCAAGGGCTTACAGTACAAACTGTTGCTTAACATTAAACCCCAAAGTGGAAAGGAAAAGAATCAAGGTTTATCCAGCTCAATTCACCTTCACAACCTGTTGTAAGAACTTGCAGAAATACAAACATCTTGAGCTTGGACAGAGGAATGTGGCTTTAATTTCAAACCAATTGTATTCTCAAGGAGTCCCCCCACACACTTGACGTTTGACAGGAAGGTGACAAAATGGAAGGCTGTGGTGTACCACCTAAAAGGGCAGGCATTACAGGCAAGAGATGAGCAATTACACTTGTCACAGAATACCATATTCTGGATTCCCTCTGTGGCAAAGATAAAAAAAAAAAAAAATTACAGAGCAAACCTTACCTCCTCCATCAATGATTCCCAGCATGACCAAAAAGAATCAGAATCTAGTAATGTAAAACCAGCTGACAGATATATAGAAAAAAAAAAAAAAAAAATTCAAGATTGAGGTCATGTCCCTTGACATGCATCATTTACACTAAGGATTCCCTCACTTATGTGAATTAATATCACGTACCTCATTTCATTCAGATAATTGAAGTTTTCCTCTTAAGAGTTATAAAGTGTTTACCTCAATATAATTAGTAAACTGTCCACTTAAAAATACCACCACAAAAATTACCACCCCCTCCTCTCCACACTACACATATACTTCACCATCATTAAAAGCATGAGATTTTGGCCTTCACGGGAAATCTAGTTCAAAACTCCTCTTTAAAAAATTAGCACAAGAAATTCTACAAGAAAAGTTATGGTCATTACCTTTTTAATAAGTGTCTGCATTACTTGTTAAAGACATGGTAATCTGGATACTCAATACATGACTACTGTTCTGAAACCAAATTAAAGGTTTTATACTACTAAAGAGTTTGATGACTTGCCTCAATACAATAACTGGGACTGTATGGAGAACAAAATCAAAGAGGTCTCTCTTTTTTATAAGCAGGCATTTAAGGACCTTTTAACGAGAATTTACTCTACAGTATATAATTACTAATGAACAAAAATAGGGTCATTAAATTCACTTCTTTATAGTGCCATAAAACTTCTATTTGTAAAAAATACACATTTAATCAAACTCAAGAAAACTCTAAACGTGCAATACCTAACAATACACAGTAAAAACTATATACTTTTTCTTCTTAAACAAATGTCCTGCTAGATGACTATGACTAATTTTTGTATATGGATATGCTTATAATTTAAAATACACAGATTCCCTGGTACTAATGATGGCAATGAAATGCCTAAACGTCTTATATGAATTCTCAATTTCTATACGAACACTGGTTCCAACACTGATAACAGACTTACTGCTGATTACATCCAATTGATATTTGTGTATTGGCTATCACCCGCTATGTGTCAGGTACTGCAGTAAGTGCCGAGGACACTGTCAGGAACAGCACAAATTCAGTCCCAACACTCGAGGAATATAGAGTCTAGAAGGAAAGAGAGAGAATGAAAAAACACGCTATGGGCCACTTGGTGGAATAACAGATACTTGGTCAAATGAAAGCTCAAAACTGCGAGAAGATCTGGGTAGAAAATCAAACACTTGAAAATAATTAGCTACCACTAAAATTCGATAAAAATAAACCAGTAAGTAACTCAGCTAAGAAGGCAGAGAACCAAGAGCAGAACAGTCAGGAAGTAATGAGTATGTGACCAGGGTGTTCTAGTACCAGATGCAAATGAAAAGCTGACCCTCAAAAAAGCTGAAATTATAACAGCCAAAGAGCCCAGCTCTCAGCTGTCCTATTCTCAGTATCTGACAAGTCAATCCAGTGAGTGTGAGCCTAAGAAGCAGCATCAAAGCATCCTGACTCTGCTAGTTCTGTCACCGTTGAAGCAGGACCCCAACCATCCACCGTGGATAAGACCAGGCCCCAGTTCCAAGGGAAGAGAGGACAGCAAGGAGACAGAGATGGTCAGGCAAGGAGAGCTCTTGAGCAGGCTCAAGACAAGGTTCAGGTCCGTAGAGGATCCGAAACACACAAAAGAGTAATACAAGAAACACATCAACTCTACGGACTAGTTAACAGCAAGGGAAGACTGTGGAATTGCTTTACTTTTAAAAATAAATACTCAAAATTATACTCTTAAATTTAAAAGACTTAAGTGTGACCTTCAAGAGTGGGAGAAAAGGACTAGACATTCTTACTAACTCTTACCAATTGTCTGATTCTATAACTCCATCTAAATCTATATTTATATTCTACATGCTTTACATATACTTCCCCAAGATGTTTATGGCATATGTTTCAAAACTCCTGATGAGTAAAAGCGTTTTTCAAAATGAGAATCTCATAGTCAAACTGAGTATGTGCAAAGGATATAAGAAGACATCATATCTCAGTAAGCAATGGATGCTCGGGGCACTGGAATAATTCCAGGTTTCACTTCCTGAAGGGGCTGAGGATCTTAAGGTATTTTTAATCTTAAAAGTCAGTTCAAAAACTGGGTAGAAAAGACAGAACAGGGAGTGGACAGGCCAGGTAGCCTGGGACTGACATAGGAACCAGCAATGATAGAAGAGAAATTATTTGCTCCCTATAATTAAGAACCATCATACTCTACTACTGGAAGAGGAAATGGCAACCCATTCTAGTATTCTTGCCTGGAGAATTCCACGGACAGAAGAGTTCACGGAGTCGCAGAGTCAGACACGACTGAGCGACTAACACATACACACTTTACTATACAGCTGTTTTTAGTAACAATGCCAGGAGAGGGGAAAAAAGTGCATGTAGTCCAAAGACAATGTCCCTGTGAAGACTACTATTTATACAACTCAACATATTCAAACAGAAATAACACTATGGAAACAGCTTTGCATTTGCCCAAACATTATTTGCCAAGGCTATTCAAATGGTGGAGTGGTGGTACTTTCCAAAAGAATTGCTTGAAAATCTTCCTCATTTTTTTTTAAATAAACAAAACATTATAATAATCTATTAAAGAAAGAAAATATAAGTCTAAGAGAAAAAGAAAATATAGTGGAGTCTTGGTTTTTTTGTTTTCGTTTGGGGTTTTTGCTCTGTTTTTTCAGTATATCCATCGTGAAGCACATCACATCAGGCAAAAACTGTTTAAAGTATCATTTAAGGACAGCTTGTAAAGGTAGTCTGAACTCTGAAAGTTATGTTGCTTCCAGGAGTTTATATACTGAAAAGTATATCTTTACAAAGTAAAATGAAGGTGGCCTTAAAATGTGGCTTATGGTAACAATTAGGATCATTCAATTCACAATTTTCAAACTTTGCTCCAGTAGAAAACCTGCATTATTTTAGCTCCACGTGGTGTCCTATCAAAAAGTTTAAGTAACAGTGTGTTTCCCCGATTTCACAGTGGATAATGTATATTAAAGAACAAAATTCTCAATGTTAAGCTTTTTCCTCAAATTTTCTAAAATATTATTAGATACATGCTACCTCTTTCAGTATTGGAATTGAGCCTAACAGAGTATCTGATTCAACACAAAAACGGAAATGAGATATTTCAAGTTTATAATATCATCATTCATGACTTCCAGACACTCTGCTACCTTAAGTTTGATTAAGTCCAACAAAACCACAAGCATTTACAAAGGAGCTACTACACTTGACAGGAAGCATACACAGATGAATAAAGTGCAGTCCATCTTACAGGAAGCCCCCACCAGGGAAAGTGCGCACCAGCCAGAAAGTCTCTACAAATGCCGTAGGAAACACTGCAGTGGGAGTTGCAAAGAATTCACCCCAGGCCAGCAAGAACTCCAGACTTCTGTGTTGAGGACCACTAAGAAAAGGGATGCTGAGGATGCTGGAATTCAATGACTACATGCGTACAGACCTTTCTTCTTTATTATATCAAGGTTACATACATCATAACTCTAGGATTCTTGAAATGCCAAGCTCCTGGAATTGGCACAGACTACCTGAATCAAGAATATGAACAAACATTCTTGAAATGAAAATAGTTACAAAATTCAAACAAACTGGAAATTATTGTTTCAATTGGTAAAATGTAAACACTCCTTAAATATAATTTGTATCTAATGAGTCCAAATCACAAGGCATATACTAAGGCATATACTCAAAATATGGGGAAAAAATTAAAAGTCAGTAATTATTTGGCTTTTAAGACATCAAAATCAAAACAAATTTTGATACAAAAGTATCCATTGTGGAGGTCTAAAGTATCTATCTACTTAAGTGTTCAGTTAAGTCAACTAGTTCTCTTCAGTTCATGTTAAATCTCTTCAGGAAACTTGGGTTACTTTCTGCAAAATAATGACGCTGGATTAAGTTAATAATCAATAACTAATCATCAGGTGCTGAGGTTCCTCACACACAGAAAATTCAGTATTTCTGCAGTCAGTGAAATTAAGACGTCAACATGGTTTCAAAACAAGAACTTCTCCAAGTGGTAATGCTATAAACTTCAGTTTCCTACCTTATCTCAGTATCAAGGTTCAGAGTTTACCTATCCAGTTTTCAAGTTCGTCAAAGAAAGTTTCCTGATTCAAAGGGTACTCCTCCCACCCTCTATACTAAAACTGTTTCTTTAAAACAAGATCCTAAGGAAAATGCATAATGAAAGGCAGTGTGAGCTGAGGAGACTATTCCACTTCAAACCTGGAACGCACTAATTAAAATTCGGTATTACACTTTGTATGTGGGTTCCTACATGAAACTCCCGCCATGCTTTAGTTTAAGGTTAAACAGGTTAATAGAATCCAATAAAATGGCTCTATTGAATTATACTGGATTTCTTTGAGCAGCTCCTTTACCTGACCATTCTGTTGAGCTTTAAAATCAACTTCAGGGGTAGCACCCAGGAACCAAGGCGAGCCACGGCTCACGGGGGCTGCACTCTGCAACCCACCTCATGTGGAAAATCACCGTCAACGCACGTTTTCCACTTCGAACTGTGATACGGTGGAGGAAAAAGTGCATAGCCTTCTCTTTGAACCTCCCATCACACTGCCTCCAGGCGCTAACTTAAGAATTATCTCGAAGATAATCTAATGCAGTACAGTTCTCAGAAGACTCTATAAAGTTGCCTTCGCCAGAGAGGAGAAAGGGGGAAAAAAAAAAAAAAAAAAACCTCGCCCGAGACTAAAGGTTAAATTACTATAGTACTGCAACTTCGCTGTTGGGTACGTGTCTGGATTTACAGGATTAATTCCGAGGACATTTCCACCAGGACAAACTGCCTGGAGCCCGATTAGAACAAAGTGTATGCTGGATCCTCACAGGAGAGAAGCGGGGGTGCTCAGAGTGCGTGAGGTCGTTAAGTCTCCGCAGAGTAAGTCAGGGGCTCCTGAGGTCAGGAAACTGAGGGCAATAATTGGGCCAGACGCCAAGGGTCCTTCAGGCAGGCCTGCGGCCGCGCGGCGCGAAGGACCACCGGCCCGGCCGTCTCCAGATCAGCGAGGAGGGCCCTAGGGCCGAGCCCGGGAACCTGGCCCCCTCCTCCCGGCCAGGAGGCGACGCAACCCCACCCACTCCCGCGGCAGAGCGAAGAGGCGGCAGCGGCGCGCGGAGCTGCGGGAAGCCGGCCCGCAGAAAACGCAGAACCCAAGAAAAGGGAGTCAGAAAATGGCCAGTGTGCAGCAGGACTGAGACGCAGCAGGCCGGGCGCCCGGCTCGGGGCGCGCGGCTGCCGCGGCACCGCCAGTGCAGCGCGTGCGCCCGGGAAGCACGCCGCCCGCGCGGCCCTCAGCTCCGCCCTCCCCTCCCCCGGCTCCCTGCGCCGCCGCCGCCGCCAAAACCCCTCTGGGAACTCCGAGCCGCGCGGCCCCGCGAGGCGGGCGCCTTGGAGCGGAGGGGAGGGGCTGCGCTCCCCGCCTCCCCGCCGGCCCGCGCGGCTCCCCAGCCCGGAGCCTACTCACCTCCTCCTCCTCCTCCTAGTCTCTCCCTCCTGGCCACCGGCGCGGCCCAGCCGGCGACGCGCTGACGCCGGGCCCCTCCCCCGCGGCCGCAGCCGCCGCCGCCGCCGCCCCGCCCGGCCCGCGGCCGCAGCGGCCTCGGGGCGCGTCAGGCGCATGCCCCGCCCACTGGGTCCGCCCACGCGCTCAAGACCCCGCCTCCAGCGCCGCCGGGACGCTGCGGGTCCCTGACTCAGCGGCCGCTCCCGCCTTCTGGAGATTACCACGTGTGAGCTCTGGACCCCCGCACCTCTTTACCTGTTCACTGCCCGAAGACCTCGCTTTGCCGCCCACCTTTCCCATCTCCGGGCCGCACCCCTGTCTTCCCCTGAAGGTTTTTAGTACTCTTTCCTCAACCCCTAATTTGGTTGTAAGCTCTCATGCCTTCTTTTCTTTCTAGAAGATCTTCGCTGCTCACTGGGTCAGCCTCAGTTTGCAGTTTCTTGCCAGTCCCTTCTCTCCTGGTCCCCGTTCCTCTCCCCTGCCTGCTGGAGCCTCAGGGTCCCCGCACGGACTGGACTTCTTCCCTGCCCCCGCTACCTGCCGTGCAGCTCCCACCTCCTGAGCGCCTGCTCTGCCAGCGCGTTCTAATTTCCCTCCCTCTGGTCACCTCGGAACCCTGTGGAAAGGCTCGCTTCTTTCTTTACCTACAATTTGAGCGTCTTTTCTGTTCTCACTGCTCCAAATACTTCAGATGCAGTGTCGGAGTTAAACAAATGCATATGCGCGACCCCACTCACCTGAATAGTCTCTGAAGTAGTTAAAAATCACAAAACTGGGTCTTCCCTGATTGTCCAGTTGCTAAGACTTGGTCCTTCCAGTGCAGGAGGCTTGGGTTCGATTCATGCTCAGGGAACTAGATCTGGCATGCACAAAGTAAAAAAGGATCCTGAATGCTACAATAATGATGGAAGATCCCAATTACCACAACTAAGACCCAGTGCAGACAAATAAAGTATTTAAAAAAATCCCAAACCTGAGCAATAGCAGTGATGACAATCTTAGACTTGCATGGGTCCCATCCAATCTTTTTCTGTGCATTAACATATTAAATGACACAGGTCCTGTTGGGGATTAAAGTTCACACATTTTGCCTGTTGTTTTCTCTGCAATCTAACCTCACTTTAGCTCTTTTATTTTTAAAATTCATATTCAGCAGAAGAGCACCAGGATCTTTTAGATCTGTTTTCTTACCTGTAAAAGGAGGAATGTGCTTCTTCCACATTTCAATTTCTGTGATTCCGAATCAAAGTGTTTTGTATTTGGAAAGCTCTTGTGGGTTAAATGAGTTAGAAGGCAGCAAAACATGCAAATGTAGCTAGAACTCTGGTAACTTCATTTTAAAAACTGCAACTTGGAAGAGTTGGGCTGTGATGTGGAAATGAATTAAACATAACAAAATGAGGGAAACTGATTAGGCCTTTGGAGCTACATCCACAAGTTGCTTTAAATTATGTGAGTAAACATTATTATCCTTAAATTGAAGAGTAAAAACTATCTTACATTCTAAACAAAATCCAGGCTCAATGTAGACCCTTGAAGTTTAAAACCATTGTTGAACTGAACAACAGCATTATAAGCATGTAAAAGCCTAATCAACCATCTGTCCATCCCCTTTAACACAAATTGGGAAACAGAAAACTATAAATGCCAAAAGCTGAAAGTGAGTGTTCCTAAAAACACATAAAGCTAGTAAATCCTATCCGTGGAACAAGTATAAGAAGAACTAACTCCAAAGGCTATGGCTGCCATTTCACTGCACTGGAAATCCAGTCTTACAATGTTATAATTGCTTATCTAGTCCTTAATATCATCTGGAGTCTAATCTTTTCATTTTACAGTTGAAGAACTGACATCCAGAAAGGGTAAATACTACTCAGTATTACCCAGATTAATTGGAAACAAAGTCAGAATTCAAACTCAGATCTTCTGACTCACATATCTGCCAGCATCTGGGTTATAGTCACTAGTCACATAAAGTTATTATACATCAGAGGTCTTTGACTCTGCAGTTTTTCCTACATGGCCTAAGTGATGTATGAAATTATACATGGCGTTAACTAGGAAAGTTTTGCTATCAGAGGTCATATCGTCCCACTGATTTCAACCATCCCTTTTGCATAAGCTCCATCTCACCTGGTCAGGGTTCATCTTTGTTCCAAGCAATTCTGGCCAGGACACTGGGGTCATGTCACAGCCAAAACACATTCATCCTTGGAGGTGCCAAGAGCTGTGCATGATTGTAAGTATTATGAAGTCCCTATTGCCAAGAAAATTACAACAGTACTATGGAAATAAAATATGAAATATAAAGTAATAAATAATTCATAATTAATAACAAAGGATTCAATTATAGAATCCAAATCTTAAATTGGAAATTAACCATGTAGATTAAGGGATGCCTTCTTAAAAGACAACAAAGGGAAATGTAAAATCTGGATTTGGTTTATAGGGAAAAGGTAAAGGAAACTGCTTGAACAAAGGCCCTGGGGAAAAAATAAGCA
This sequence comes from Muntiacus reevesi, assembly GCF_963930625.1. Taxonomy (NCBI): domain Eukaryota; kingdom Metazoa; phylum Chordata; class Mammalia; order Artiodactyla; family Cervidae; genus Muntiacus; species Muntiacus reevesi. The sequence continues at coordinate 219,536,721 of NC_089251.1, forward strand.
AGCTAACAATGGGGAAAAGTTAGAAAATCAGATGAATCAAAAGAAGAGCTTTGTTTTGGAAAAAACAGAAAACAAAGGTGAAATGATAGGGTAGAATCATTGATAGAGGACCTGAATTTGAGCCTGAATAATCTAGGTTTGATCTAATGGAATATCATTTTGAATTTGGCAGAGGGAGAGGAGTGGAAATGAAACAGGAGACCATTTGTTAGATTCTGAAATAGCAAGTGGAATTTAAAAATCAATGATAGACATAAATGTGACTAAGGAAAAGACTTGGGTTTAGTGATTCTAATACGGAATCAAAGATCAGTAAGAAGTTCAAGATGACTTTAGGGTTGTGGTGTGTCAGTAACAGTACACATAGACCTCACCCCTTAGAATTCGAAGATCATCAGGCTTCAAATGGTACATACAGGCTCTCAGTTGCTATAGAGGGAAGAAAAAATTTTCCCAAGGTATATTTTCCTGTTCATCACATCCTCATTTCAGAAAAGTTTAGTTAGCTACTCAAATTAGAAGGTAAGAAAAAAAATCACTCACACTTTCATGGGTCCTTTGCTATTTTATGGTCGACCTATTTCTTTTTCCATTTCAGCCCCACTGATGTAAAAGTGCTCAATAGTGCAGTATATAATGTTACACTTGGAAATAAATCAATAAGTGTTTGTTAAATACATACCAAATGCTGTTCATCACTCTGCTAGCCTGGAGAGCTGGAAAGTATATAAAGGACCTCTGCTTTTCATAAGCTTATAATCTGCTTGGATAATAAAGGTCAGCACAGCTGACACAATGGAGGATACATTCCATGGATGGTGATACCAACCTGGATGGACTGTAAAGTGTGCTTATACAGAAATAGTGGGAAACAGAGCTGAATGAAATGTAAATGATCTCATGGATACTACTCATCATTTAACAACTTTTCATCGACCTTTAAGCATGTTCTAAGTTCTGGAGGTAAAGCAGTAAAATAAAAATCTCCTCCTCTCATGGAGCTTACATTCCACATAGGAGAGACAGAGAGGAACAAATAAATACACTACTATCAGGTAGTAATGATTGTCCCAAAGAAAAGAAAACATGAGGATGTCAAAATGAGTATATGAAAAGTAGGCAAGATGTTTCTAAGGAACATTTAAACAATGGCTTGAATGAAAGAAAGAACCAGTCCAGAGAGGATTTGGGGAAGGGCAGTTCAGGCAGAGAGTTAGCTGGCTCAGACGGTAAAGCATCTGCCTACAATGTGGGAGATCTGGGTTCGATCCCTGGGTCGGGAAGATCCCCTGGAGAAGGAAATGGCAACCCACTCCAATATTCTTGCCTGGAAAATCCCATGGACAGAGGAACCTGGTAGGCTACAGTCCATGGGGTCGCAGAGTCAGACACGGCTGAGCGACTTCACTTCGCTTCAAGGAGGTCAAATTGAGTGTCCTTAAGACTAAAAAAGACCAAGTGTTTCTGAAGGAAAGTGAAAGAGATGAAATAAGCCTGGTGCACTGGGAGGACCCAGAGGAGTCGGGTGGAGAGGGAGGTGGGAGGGGGGATCGGGATGGGGAATACGTGTAACTCAATGGCTGATTCGTGTCAATGTATGACAAAACCCACTGAAATGTTGTGAAGTAATTGGCCTCCAACTAATAAAATAAAATTTAAAAAAAAAAAAAAAAAGAAAGGTAAGCAAATTCTAGTAGGTAAGAAGGGATTTTTAAGGTCAGGTTAAAGTACAGATATTTGGAAGATTAGTCACTGGCATTCAGGATTAGAGGAGGGAAGATTAGAACCTGTAAGACCAGATGGAAGCCTGTGTGATAATCCAGGCAGGAGGTGATGTGAGGTAGACAAGGTTGACAGGCAAGGTTAGCAAGGAAGACAAAATGTCAAGGAGATCAAGTAATGGGCATTTATGAGGGGTGGTAGGCGGTGTTGGGTGGGGAGAGCCCACAGTGTCAAATGCAGCAAAAAGGTCAAGGAGAATAAGCATTAAGTAAGAGCTGGTATAGTTAGCAAGAAAAATGTCATGTGTGACCTCCAAGAGAAGAGTTCCCACAGAGGGAGGTGCTGAGAAGTGAGGACATTGAGACTGTAAACTTTGACTCTAAGAATCAGTACTACTCAGCTGTGCAATTTACCTTTGAGGTCATTTACATTTAGGCTAGTATCAAAATTTTAAATCTATGTTAAACACGCCCAGTCAGGTCTAATTTTTTGTCTCTATACTGAAGGGAGAACAAACTTATACCATAGAAATATATCTTACATGTTTTTCTGGGCCCAAAATCAGTCACACCAGTGATTCGTTGCTCTAAATGTAATTAGAGTTTACTTAAAACTCCAAAGGCATTTTTCACAGAAATAAAACAAACAGTCCTAAAATCTGTACAGAGTGTAAAAGATCCTGGGTAGGCAAAGTAATCTTGAGAAATTAGAGTAAAGCTGGAGGAATCATTGCTCCCTGATTTCAAACTGTATTACAAAGCTATAGTAATTAAAACAGTGTAGTATTTATATAAAAACACAGACACATAGATCAGTGGAAGAGAGGAGGGAGCCCAGAAATAAACCTATTTATGTATGGTCAATTAATTTATGACAAAAGAGCCAAGAATATATGATGGGGAAAGAACAAGACTCTCTGGTAAATGGTTTTAGGAAAACTAACCGTTATTTGTACCATATACAGAAATTAACTTAAATGGATTAAAGACTTGAATGTAAGACCATGAAACCCCTCAGAGAAAATGTAAGCAGTAATCTTAACTTAGGTCTCAGTGATGACTTTATGAATCTGACACTGAAAGTAAATGCAACAAAAGCAAAACTAAACAAGTGGAACTACATCAAACTAATAAGCGTATGCACAGCAAAGGAAATCATCAACAGAATGAAAAGGCAACTTACTGAATGGAAGAAAATATTTGTGAATGTTTTCTCATACAACTCAGTAGCAAAAAATAATTTTGATTGAAAAATAGGCAGAAGGTCTGAATAGACATTTTTCCAAAGAAGATATACAGATGGCCACCAGGTACATGAAAAGAGGCTCTACATCATTAATCATCAGAGAAATGCAAATTGAGACTGCAATGAGCTATCACCTCACACCTGTCAGAATGGCTATTATCAAAAAGACTAGAAATAACAAGTGTTGATAAGGATGTGGAGAAAAGGGAAACCTTGTACATTGCTGATGGGAATGTACAAATTGGTGCAGCCACCATGGAAAAGAGTATGTAGGGTCCCAAATATACTAAAAGTAGAAGTGTTATATGGCCCAGCAATACCACTTCTGGGTGTTTACTCAAAGAATTATGTGAATTCAAACAAGTTAAGAGATACAGAGAACAGATTGGTGTTTGCCAGAGATGGGAGTTGAGAATGAGAGAAAAGGGAAAATTGTTTTCGGTTTTGTTTTTTATTTAAATAAATTAAATTTTTTTTTAAGTTCATTCTTACTCCTGTGGTGTGGCAGGAGTCTAACAATAGAAACACTAAGGCAGATATAGTACCATGTTGGTTATAGTTCCATTACTGCCACCTGTCAGATCTAAACCGCAGGGCTGTGGGTGTTACCTTGAACACATCACATAACCTTGCTGAACTCCAGCTTTTCAATAGTAATGAGGGATTTCTCATATTTTAGCACTTCTCTAAAAAAGAAACAAAGGCTGCTGTGGGAGATTCATATGAACAGCTATCACAATTCCAGCAGATACTTTCTCAAAGTCTTTCCAAAAAGACGATTTGGTTGAACTAGACAATTTGGTTCAGGAACTTGTAAAACAATTAACAAGTACCTTTCTTCCCTGGAGACAGACCAGACTAATTTTAGGCAGACAGAGTGAAAAAAGCAAGTTAAGTCCCCTTTATTTGTAGCTCTACAGCTTTTGCATCTGAGGAAACCAAGCCTGAGTCTGGCTAAGGTTTGTCTATGGATACGTGTGCATGCCTTCTTTCAATTGTCTGATGTACATGGGTAGACTGTGTTAATTTGTTAGGTGTTATTTAAAGATGGAATGCTGTTAGCAGTCTTTTTTCTTTGGAATATTCTTCATTTAAGGGGGTCCAGTTGGGAGCAGCTAATCTCTTGGGATGGTCTAGAAAGCTTCATTAAATTCAGTGAAGAAAAAGTAAGTATAAGTTATTCTAAAAATCATCAAGGCATATACTGTGTTTAATTTGCTGCCCCAAATGCTTCTCAAATCAGTAGTGACCAAGGATTCCTAGCATTAATGAACAATTACCATATTGCTGAAATCAACACCATATTTAGCCTGAAAAGTCTTCTCATTTTTGGTGCTAAAGAGGCCAAAAACATCAGTTAGCCTAGGAAGCATAAAATGTACTCTGTTGATGAAATGATTTCTTTAAATTAGGGTTTAGCTATTCCAGTGCTGTAATACAAGAAAATTTGCTTTATCATTGTTACCTTCTGGCCTAGATACAGAAATGTTTTATGCTGTGGTTCATCATGTACCTTTTATCAAGGATAAATTCGTGTTTTTGTTTAAAAACAAAGAAAGCATACATAATCTCTGCTGATGATTAGCCTTTCCAGTAATTATCTATTGCTTAGAATCAGTGTCAGCCAACCAAGTTCAGATGGCAAAAAAAAAAAAAAAATGTTTGATCTGCAGTGATGGGATTTAGAAGACTGTATGGAAGGTATAGTTATGCACATACAGGGAACATATTTATCTAATTTGACTGCCAGTGATTTAATTAATGTTTGTCAAGCACTTTGAACATGAAAAGAACTGTCTGAAAGCTGAGAGCTATTACTCATCATCATTTTTCCTATTTGTTAAACAAAATTAACATATAAATGTGATACTTTTATGGTATCTTTGAGAGATGTGTTCCTATTCTAACAAATTCGTTGGACTACACATTAAGAAAGTCTCGTTAAAACTTCAAGGTTCTAGTTTCTGAAAGTCAAGCTTCAAGCTGGTTGGGTATCATCCATCAGTCGATTTTGAAGCATACTGGCTAAATAAACAACAGTAACAGATTGGGGAAGTGTATGCACCTGCTTATTGAGAAGATGTTAACAGGGGCAAATCTAAAATAAGAATGCATACCGCAACCTGATTTTCAAGAAGTTTTCGTGCATGCCTACACTTAAATTTGCCCATATTATCACCTAATTTTTTTTTCTTCTAGTTTTCTCTCCAAAGAATAACAACTGATGGGCATAAAGCCTCAGTAACAATCTGAAAAGAAAAGAAAGAATGAAAAGACCCTATTTTAGAGTTTGGAGGAGAAGTAAACATGTTTTCCCTTTAGCACTTTTTCTCCAAGAGCAACTGGCAAGAGAAGAAAGTAAGAAGCCTGGACAAACATCCTGATCTAACATGGTTCTTCACAGACAGGATTGGGTAGAGATGTGTTCATACTTACAGGACATTGATAGGGTATTTGTCCAAATTCCGAGGACCATAGCATAGAATGGACTCCTTGTGGTATAGAAGAAGTGACTCAAAAAGATACTGACTGTTCCATATGACTTATTTTTGAATTTTAGTTTCATTTCATGTACATCCTAGTCCCCTAAAGAGACTTTTACATTACACTTCGATGCAGAATCTTTCCATGTCCATCATGCAACTCACGTACCTTTAGAGCGTACACAAGTGTGTGCTCAGTCGTGTCCAACTCCGCGGCCCCTTGGACTGTACCTCACCAGGCTCCTCTGTCCATGGGGTTTTGCAGGCAAGAATACTGGAGTGAGTTGCCATGTCCCTCTTCAGGGGATCTTCCTGGCCCAGGGATCAAACCCATGTCTCCTGCATCTCCTGCGTTGGCAGGTGGGTTCTTCACCGGCTGAGCTACCAAGGAAGCCCTTATGTTTGTACAGTAAGCTTGATTATGGCACTAGTTTTACCTTAACCACACTAAGCCAGACTTGACACCTTGGCCTGGGAATCTTCTCTTTCAACAAGCACTCCCAAGATTTTATATTTGCTAATGCTCGAGAAAAACTTCTAGGAGAGGTGTTACTTACTCTGCCTAGATATTCTTAGCACAAATTTTCCTTGTGGTAATTAGATATGGCAGGGACAAGGGTGCTCATGAACCTTTATGTGGCTCTCATATATTTTCCACTCTCTTCTGTGGTTGGGTTGGAGCCACATAACTAGTGCTGACCAATGGGCTTGAAAAGAAATGAAATTTGTCACTCCTAGTCTAAGTTTTTAAGAGCGCCTTTTCTTTTCATGGCCCTAGAAACCTCACTTTCCAAGTGATGTAGCTATAAGAAGGAAGCACCCCTGGACTCTTGGAAGCTGGTCTGGAGAGTGATCGTGACCTTCAAGAGATCTCTTATGAGCTAGAGGTAAACCTTTAACAGTTAAAGAGCTGAGTGGTCCAGTGCAGTTAACTGTGCTATCATTGTGTAGCCTGTCCTAAAGAACACAACTGGATTTAGACATCTCTCACAATTTCAGGGACAGCTTTTAAATTTTGAACCATAATATGGCAGCAAAATAATAATAGAGAGACTTCCCCAGTGGTATGCCTCATGACCAAAAGACCAAAACAGAAAACATAAACTGTAGAGTTTTTCAATATGTTATTGAATAAATTCAATAAAGACTTTAAAAATGGTCCACATCAGGGGAAAAAAACATAAAAAATAATAATAGAGTGAACAGTGTACAATTTACTAAATAAATAAATTAGGAACAAATGGATATATACAAAGATCCCAAACAGTATGTTGCATGGTGGAAAAAAAGTTTTTTATGTAGTTCAGTTCTGGTGGTGCTTTCCAACACTCCCCTCAATTAAAGAATTAATGAAATCTTTACTCTACTATACCTAGAAAAAGTATCTTTGTCCTGGTCATTTCTAGATCCTCTTTTTTCCCCCAACCTAGTTATACATCATTAACAGTCCACCTTCTAGGCTCTCAGATGGATGGAATTCCCATACCCAATACCATCAGAGGTGGATTGCTTACTTATTTGTTTTCACTGCTAAAAATTCACTCCTTAAGCACATCAACTAGTTTTATGTGTTTTAGGAGCTAATTTATGGAATTAGCCCCTAAACTTCTAATTCATTATTGCACAGATGTGTGCAATACTCAGACAGAGAGATTCACTTCTTTGGAGAGCCCACCAAAACTGTTTGATTCATCTTTCTCATGGGTGCTGTTTTTGGGTGCTGCACTCACACACCTGGGACCAGAACCTATAGGAAGGATGAATCAGACAGCTTTGGAAGAGGGAATGAATGATGGAGGAAAATCTTCCATAGAGATCAAATACTTTGCAAACATCACTGATCAATACTATTTGCTGAGCTACCCCTAACAGCAGAAGGCCCATTTCTGCTATTGAACCATTACGAAATCATTGTAGTTTGAGAGCTACAAAGGCACATAAAACAAGGATAGAGAAAATCCTTTCATGAGTTCGCAAGTACTGCAGAGACTTTCTCGGCAGTAGCTACACCCTTGCTTTCAAATCTTATACCTGCCTCAAATCATTTTTTGAAACTAAGGGAATATAAAACACAAGCTAGCTACAGTTTGCTTCTCCCATGAGTAGAGGACAGTTAATAACATTTCTTATATTTTAACATATCACCTTTTCCTTCATTCATAGACAAAACAGAAAGAAAAAAAAACAAAAAGTACCGTGTGCTTTTTCCTGTTGCTTTTTCAGTAATTCCAAACAAGTCCACATAACATTCATGTACTCATGTTGTAGAACCATATGAAACAAACTCATTGAAGTCATTTTCAGTTCTATTTAATATTTATTTGTCCCCATTTTGAAATAGGGCCATGTTGCTTTTGTTCCTATAGAAGAGAAGTTATGATTTAAGAAAACTTTACAAAAGGGAAGCTGATCTTGATGTTATCAAACTTCCCTCTTTTCTTTTAGCAGAATGTTTGAGAAAATGCCAATTGGTGTAGCCTATCATCAGAACATTTCAAGATCTGTTTGCCTCTGAAAATGAACTCATATAAAACTATCTGAACTTTTTAAACAAATTATATTCCTATCTGAATACTTAGACCCTATATTTTCTCTGAAATAGTGAGGCTGTATCAAATGTTTTAGGTGAAATCATATCATAACTAACTTCTACAGGTTCCCCCATTTTTTAGGTGGGGGACATGCATTGGTATAAACTCAGGCATTGATATTCTTTTGTGGTAAGTATTAACGAGAATGCCATTTTTGTCCAAACTGTCGCCGGATGGTTTTATAATTAGAAGATCCACTCTAAAATGAAAGTCTGAGGTTGATGAGGCAGAACCAGCTATGTTTTAAAGAGAAATTCTTATTAATACAAAATATTAGAAGACAAACAAAATCAATTTTTAGAGGCATATTAACCAAATTGTTCATTATTGTAGTAAACATTGCAAAAATCAAGAGGATGGACTGTATTAGCCATACTCAAGCAGGAGAATGAAGTACTGTGGTCTAATTTATGTACAATAATCATTCATACTAGCATTCTCATTGTTTAGGTAGTGACTCATTTTGTTCTATGTGATTTCTGTTCTCCATGATTGGCTGCTATTAAAAAATAAAAGCAATAGGAATAAAATAGTATTTTACCATTCTAGCTTTGGGTTTTTAAAAATACCTGAACATAAACAATAAAGCAAAGATTATGAGTATTTAATAATCCTTTACCTTTACATCTTTAGTATAGGTTTGAATATTTGAAAAGTAATGTTTTTCCCCACTAAAGGACATTTGTTTTTTTTTTTTTCATTCCCTCTCATCTGCTATTCCTTCCTCCAGAGGACACTTAGTAAGATGTCTTTGGTGGCATATAATTTTAGCATTTAAAAAAGTTGAACCCAAAGATCAAGTTAGGTAAGCAGAGGCTTTTGCTTGTTCATTTTACATTCCTACAATTTGGTTTTCTTTTGGGTATAGATGGGTGTATTAGAGGAGTGGGTATATTTCAAAGAAAGGGCTTAAGTAATTTACTGTCAACAGGTCATCATTAATAAGAAAATTTTTTCTAAATCATAAAACTGAATAAATTATAAAAGATAGGATGAAAACCACTGTCGAAAGACACAATTTCCAAGGTGCTTTAAAAAAGGATGAAAGGATCTAAATGTCAGTGCAAGAATACACACAGATGAATTCATTTCTTAAAGGTGTTTCACTCTATTTTTTAATTGAATTATAATTGTCATACAGTATTACATTGGTTTCAGGTGAAGAACATAGTGAGTCAATATTTGTATACATTATGAAATGATCACCATGGTAAGTCTAGTTATCATCTGTCACCATCCAGAGTTATTACAATATTATTGACTTTATTTCTTATGCTGTACATTATATCCTCATAGTTATTTTATAGCTGGAAGTTTGTACATCTTACTCCTTCAATTACTTTTAAGCTTCTTATTTTGGGAATTTCCAAGCATCCACAAAAACAGAGAAAATGTTACCACTATAAGTGACCCCATGAAGTCAGGAAGTGGCAATCCACTTCAGTATTCTTGCCTGGAGAATCCCATGGACAGAGGAGCCTGGAGGGCTATGGTCCATGGGGTCACAAAAAGTCGGACACAACTGAAGTGACCTAGCCCATGCACATGAGGTCATCAACGTGTTTGCTATGCTTGTTTCACATTTCATGATTCTTATGATATGGTTTTTATTGCTGGAATATTTTTAAAGAAAATCCTGGTGTTATGCTATTTCACTCCTAAATAAAATAGTATATCTCAAAAAATAAAAAGAGTATTTTCTTATGTAATTGTAACACAATAACCACACCTAAGTATGCTTAAAATATCTCTTCTCATATCCCTTAAGTCACTGTATGTTAACTATTAGCATTTTTTTAATTTGATTTTCATCTTTACTTTCTCCTTTATAGACATCCCCTCAATTAGCAAAAGAAATCCTATACTTGGATTAGGTTAATTTTAGCATATCCCTGGGCCCCTTATATGCCTTTCCCTGGCTTGGTATGTTATTTAGAATCTTACACTATTTCTGAATTCTTCATTACAGTTGGCATGATACAAGAAAATTAAATTATAGTTTTGCTCAAATTCCAAAGTTTTATAGAATGTAAAAATACTGTAACTTATTTTAAAAAATAAATTAAAATGAATCCATAATCTAGCTATAACTGCATTAAGTAACCCACTAGGTAATGTCTAGGATGTTTTTCCCTGGGATCCTTTGTTTGCAAATATGGAAAGCCCACTTTGGCCAAATAAAGCCAAAAAACAAATACATAAAAATTAAAAGGTAAATGACTAGAAGGAAAGGTTTAAATGTTAGCCTGAAAAATGACAGAAATCAGCCAGTCTGGGAGAAGAGAGTTCTATGAAGCAGAACCTTGTGGGCAGTCTCTTAAAAGCACTGCTATTGTCATGAGTCAGACCAAAGTGTTTTCCAACCGTGTGTCACTCTGCTCTGCTCAGAGCCTCAGTCTCTGCCTTGCAGTATCTCCTTGGCTAGAACACAGCAGGATCCCTCAAAACTGGCAGTTCCACCAACCCATACACACTGAGGCAGAGGTGGTTTCCCAAAGAAAATACAGATGTTCATACCAGAAGAGAGAATGAATACCTAGTAGGAAAATTCAAGTGAGGCAGAATGAGAATATAGAAACCCTTCTTCTCAGTAATGACTATCCTTCATTCATATCTTATCGATGTGTCATTGAAAACCAGGCTGTCACCAACACTTACTTGGTTTTCTCTTCTGTATCTATGTGCTCCCATGAGGAGCTCCCTTTCCATTTGTCAGAAATCAGTGTTCCAAAGGCCTACAACATCTAATCTGCCAGAATCAATGAGTTCTGTGCATCTGATGCCATCCTGCTTTCTTTTTTGGGCTGGTGAGGCTGGACTAAAAAATTCCAGTCTAATTTAAAACTTTCCGTTTCCTTTTTGGCTCAGGTGTTGCCCATTTATTTCCTTTCCTTTCAGTACACTATTAGACTAAATAATACTGATTTAAAAACATGGATCATTCCCTCTGCTCTTTTCACTGGAACTGTCATCCCCTTCTGCACACAAACACCCCACTCACACACATGTACAGTGGATATTGAAATTTAATTGCGCCATAAGAAATTTAGTACTGTACAAACTTGCTGTATAATGGAAGAGCACTGTGACTATTGGTTAAAGGGATTTGGCATTTTTCCTTTAGGGCCCAAAGTTCTAGTCAATGTTTAAGATAAAAGGAAGTAAAGTTGTTTGCTCATTATTTCAGTTTCCAGGTGAAAATTTATCCACTCAGATTTTAATAAAAATGATTTGCTAAGGCAAAGGTCCTAGAGACACAACGGAAGTGATAAAACTAGAAATCTCACATGAGACCTGAGAGCTTGGGCCAGTCATTTCATCTTATGAATATTGTAGTCCCACTTTATAACCACAGGCAAGAGCTTCAAGCAAGCTGGTCAGTTCAGTTCAGTTCAGTCGCTCAGTTGTGTCCGACTCATTGTGACCCCATGGACCGCGGCACACCAGGCCTCCCTATCCATCACCAACTCCCCTTGGTGCTCCCAATGGTACTCCACTGAGTTGGTGTCCATTGAGTTGGTGATGCCATCCAACCATCTCATCCTCTGTCATCCCCTTCTCCTCCCACCTTCAATCTTTCCCAACATCAGGGTCTTTGCAAATGAGTCAGTTCTTCGCATCAGGTAGCCAAAGTATTGGAGTTTCAGCTTCAGCATCAGTCCTTCTAATGCCTATTCAGGACTGATTTCCTTTAGGATGGACTGTTTGGATCTCCTTGCAGTCCAGACTCTCTCAAGCTGACTCCCACCTATTCCAATTGCTCTCTGATGAGTCCCCAGGCCTCCTCTGCGAGAACTTTCCTCCAGTTTACTCACCTGCCAACAAGCCCAGAGCTGGCCTGGATTTTGTCCCATTGTCCTCAGAGCTAAGTGGGCCAACACTAAACATCTAATTGTATACTTCACTCACTTTCCCTTCTCCATCTCTCTCCAGCGTTCCAGTCTGCTAGAGTACCAAAGTGAGGATAAATTTGGTCTTGCTGCAGCTAAGGAATGCGAGGAGGTGCAGAGAAAAACAGCAACTCTTGGTTGTGTTTCATCTGTCCTATCCCCTGACTAGTCACAGAACAAGAGCAAGAGATATCTAAAGGAAAAAAAAGAAGGACCTTTGTTGGTGGATAATTACAGTCTACTGAAACTCTATACAGAAGTCATTGGAGATATTAATTTCTCAACACCATGCTTTCCTGGTTCTATGACTTTTCTCTTCTCTCTGCAAGCAGTTTTTCTTTTACCTGTATATCCCCATGTTCCCCAATATGTAAACCTTCTGGCAAGTTTCATGCCCATCCTTTTTTCTCACTACTCCCCACACATACATGCTCTCTTTAGTTGATCTCAATTGGTTATCATATCCAGGGGAAGCTACATGCTAAATTTTTTTTCCACTAGTTCTCATTATCAGTCTTAACTTAAGGTCTCATTACTTCTCTCCTGAACAGTTGCAGTGGCCTCTTGACTTGATTCCTTTCAAACAGTCTGGTCTCTGCCCAATCATGTCTCCAGAGAAATCTTTCCGGCATGCAAAGCTGTCAAAGCCCTACTCTCTCTAAACAATTCCAGTGTCGCTGCAGTAGACACAGGACAAAATCTCAGATACTTAGCATGATAAATGCAAATGGCTATGGTCTAGTCTGGGTCTCTGTGCCCCAACCCCCACCCCTAGCATAACCTTTCAGCCCAGTTATCACAAAAATACTTTCATTCCCTAGCATGCCTTTTGTTGTTGTTTAGTCATTAAGTTGTGTCTGACCTTTTAGCAACCTCAAGCACCATAGCCCACCAGACTCCTCTGTCCATGCGATTTCACTCTTTTATATTCTGGGCCCTTGGCTTTGTAGTTTTTCATGTCAACCTTTCATTGTCTACCAGGTGACCAAAATTATAACACCTTTTTTTGAAGGCTTCCATGATTTCACCAGATTACACATTTTCTCAGTGCCCTCAGAGTAACCTGTCAATACTTCTATTTTAATCTCTGCTGATATGCCCATTTCTCTCAGTGTAGTGGAAACTGCTCAAATAAAGGAACTGTATTTGGGTTTCCCAGGTAGCACTAGTGGTAAAGAAACTACCGGCCAATGCAAGAGACTTAAGAGACTCGGGTTTGATCCCTGAATCAGGAAGATCTCCTGGAGGAGGGCATGGCAACCACCAGTATTCTTGCCTGGAGAATCTCATGGACAGAGAAGCCTGGTGGGCTACAGCCCATAGAGTCGCCAAGAGTCAGATACAAGTGGAGCAACTTAGCACACACGCATAGTCCACATGATTTAGTATTCCTGCTAAGTAGCACAGAACTTGGAAAATTGTGGGCATTATTGCTTAATAACTTAGTCAATGAGGACATGAATGGAGAGAAACTCTTCTACAAGTGTAAAAATCTATTAAGCTTGAACACACAAAAACAGAGATCTAGTACAGACTTCTTTGTTTGCAAATCACACAAATGCAACTTAAATTAGCTTAGGATAAAAGGAGGATTTACTGGAAAGACACTGGAATATCTCAGATAATTGAAAAAAGAATTTGTCAACAGAATAGTGTGAAAGAAAGTCTGGGAAGAAATTCTGCCTGTGTGTACGGGTGTTTTCTGGCATCGCTGCAGGTCATGACTCTGTTCCTCCTCACTGTAAACTTTGCTTCTTGGTTCAGTGGTTCTCATCACTAGCTGCACATTCAAATCACCTGAGGAGTTTTTTCCAGAAATACTACCATCTGGGTCCCACCCCAGACCAAGTTGATTATTCTTTCTGGGGGTTGGGGCCAGGGCATTTTGTAAAGGTTCCCAAGGTGATCCTAAAGTGGGAAATAAAATAGGCAGTAGTTTTTGGGTTTCAGATCTCATCCTCACAGCTAACGACTGTTAGTTCTCTTTCAAAAAAAGCCCCAGAGAATGAATCTTTTTGGTGTAGTCGGGTCCAAGGACTATTAGTGAATCCATTAGGACTAGTCAAGTGTGTGGTGTCACCTTAAATATGGCAGCTCATTTGAAGCAATAATCATTCCAAAGATTGAAGATGATGTTTCTAGAAGATATTATTTTAACCCACAAAATAATATCTAATGCATGACAGAAAACAACAAAATTCTGTAAAGCAATTATCCTTCAATTAAAAAATTAATTTAAAAACTATATTTACAACAAAATTTAAATTCATTAGGAGACAAATAATTGCTTATTAGGGGACTGAATGATAACATATATTAAATGATGTTGTCAACTACAAATTGGCACTTGCCATCTACAAGGATTAAATCGTGCTGCTGCAGCTACTGATCTTCAGCACTCCCTGAAAGGAGCTCAGAGTGGAAAGCAGAAAGGAGGCACTCTGTGCTTTGGACAGACTGGCAAAACAGGTCTTCAGATAGTAAGGGATTTTCAGGAGCTGATTTTATGACCCCAATTCTTATATCTCCTCATATCTAGAAAAGCACTAAAGTTCTTCATGGTGACCACTGTTCCTCATGACGAGCAGGAAGCTTCTGGAAACATGTGTTTGATTGCATGTATTCTCCCTTCACCAAAATCACATATACATATATACTGACCATCCCCCACCCCCCACCTCTTTGGAGCAGTTTCTTAGAAGCTGTCTGAGGTCCTGTCTCCAGGGCTGCAGTCCTCATTTTGCCCCAAATAAACCTCAATTGCAACTCTCCTGTTGTGCATTTTTTTAAGTCAACAATGTGGTCAATCAGAATGGTTAGTAAATAATGTCATAGTGTTACTAAGACATAATCCTACTAAGTTTTACTTTATTTTGTTTTTTCCTTAATTCTCTACTATCTATAAGTAATGTCAATCTTACAAAATTTTGTTGTTTGATCACTTAATATTAGGTCAATTTAATCCTCTTTATACACAGAAACAAACACAGGCCTAATTTCACCATATGAACCAAAGTGTCAAGTTTCAGGGCAACAGGGCGGTGGCAGAGGGGAGGAACAGGAGAATAGGCACAGTGAGAATGAACTCTGAATCCTGGTGTCTGGGCATCTTGGGAGTAGTTGCTGTTAAGAAGTGTAGAAAGATATTTCCACTCATGTTCAGGCAGTAAAATGAAGGGCAGGACAAATTACAGGGAAGAAATTTGCCAGCACGTAGATCTGTACTTGGGCAGAGAAGGTGTCACATTCCAGGGCTGATATTAAATAAGCCACAGGTGCCGAGACACCCTTTAGAAACCTCTAGAAACCTCTAGAGGTTTCTAGGGTGTCCGCTCTCTAGAAACCAGAGTGTCCGCCCTCTAGAAACCTCTCCTGGGGCTGGGGAACCGAGAAGCATCTGGAAGAGAGACAATAGTATATGCTACCTGGCAAATGTCTACCTGGCAGACTTTCAGGCCTGCTTTATTTTATACTGTATTTTTATTTTTTTGTGATGGTTGTCATCAGTTCAGTTCAGTTCAGTTCAGTCGCTCAGTCGTGTCCGACTCTTTGTGACCCCATGAATCGCAGCACACCAGGCCTCCTTGTCCATCACCAACTCCCAGAGTTTACTCAAATTCATGTCCATTGAGTCGGTGATGCCATCCAGCCATCTCATCCTCTGTTGTCCCCTTCTCCTCCAATATCTTTTAAACCCATCAAAATGGAAGTGAGTTTTTTAAAATAAAAAATACATTATAACCATAATGACAGAGTATAAAATTTGTATAATAACTTGGAGGAAATAATCTCTTTTTTAGTATCTAATACAATTGTTGCCTTTTTTTTTTTGCCTGCACCCCTCACTTTGCATTCAGGAATCTTAGTTCCCGGACATCTCCTGGGCACAGAGATGGAACCTGTGCCCCTTGCATTGGAAGCACAGAATTTTAACCACTGGACCACCAGGGAAGTACCAATACAGTTATTGTCTTGACTAAATAAAGTACATTGATTCTATACTAGCAGAAAAAAAAGAATCACCCTGGGAGAAGGATGGCAAAGAGAATTGTTATTGGATTTGATTCTGGGTTCTTTTTTTTTTTTTACTTTTTTGGCGGGAAGACAACCTATAAGATGAGGAGAAAAGGATAAGAAAACTAGGAGGGGAGTGTGGAAATCCAGCTTGTATACCTTTGTTTTCCCTAAAGCTAGTGATGTGGCCCTTTTACCTTCAGCTATCTAGCACTGAAAAATAAAATCTCTTTATGTATTCCATGCTGTTGACAAGAAACACTGAATTTCAGTCCCTGGTGCTGAGTTCCCTGGGGATACAAACAGAACTTTCTCAGTGAAAGCCTGGCACGTTAGAAATTCACTACTGCTTCTTTTCCTATGACTCTCTCCTGGATGAGGGGCATGGGATAAGATAGACTGTTATTATTTGTGCTATAATGCAGGAGATCTACTGTGGGAATTTAAATTCTACTGTGTATTTTAAAAATGATTATAAAAAGGCATTCAGGTACAGCAGGCCTTGTGCTCCTTTTATAAAGGTTTGAGCAAATAAGCAAACAAATGACTGGATGGTTGTTATTGAATCTGGGTCCCCAAGGCCCAATACTTCCTCTGAATACATACATATGAGCTCCTGACTTTAGTGGGAGTCATGACTCACAGCTGAGAGCAGAACTTGGCCTTTGAATTCCTGCTACGGGGCTTTCAGGAAGAAAGAAAGAACATGAAAAAAAGGGGGAAACAGTCTTGAATTTTATTCGGGGCTGAGTTACTGAGGTCTGTAATTCCTCGCCTCTGCCCAGTCATCCAGCCTAAGAAAGGCACTTATTGCCCACCTCCACTACAGTGGAAGCCATACTGAAAGTTCCACATCTGAAGAAGCAGATGGATTTAGCAAACACCTTCCCACAAATATTTTTCAGATACTTGCCTCTCTCTCGATGAGTAAAGTTTTCTTTCCAGTTGCTCTCCTTTTTGTCAGTTCCACTTCCAGTATTGTTCTGTTCAGGTTGCTGGGAGGCAAGCGAGGAGCAGGGGAAGCAAGTTCTGGGAGAGGAAGGAGGGGTCAGGGGGCCAAGAAAAGCCTGGGGAACCTGACCTGGGGAGCAGAGAGACACAGATGACCTAGAGGAAAACAGTGGAGCAAGAGATAAAATAAGAGCATTCAGGGGAAGGGGTTAGCGAGATAAGGAGTTCAAGGGACAAACATGAATAGAGGAAAAACAAGAATGAAAGGATGTAAGGATCACTAGGTAAATAGTGAAAAAGAAAATATTCTCACTTCATTTTTTTAAAAGGTATTATAAGATCTGCTCCCCCCAACTTTCTCTTGAGCATGTTTTTATTGACTCTAAGCTAGCAATGTTATAAAATGTCAACAAATACAGGCATCAGCTTCATTTTTTTCTCCAGAACAAAATAGTTTGTTGACTATGTTTATTCTAATAAATATAATGGAGAGGGTTTGAGTTAAAAATTAATTTTTATGAAAGTATGACTGATTATTATGCAATCAATTATAATTACATCTAGAGTTTCATAATCAAGAAAAAATTTAAGGTTCATGTATTAAATTTTCAAGAGTTGGATATTCCTATTTAACAAAAATAGGCATTTTTTTCTCAGAATAACCCCAATAGAATACAGTTTATTCATTCACTCATCCAACTAATATTTACTTCTTGTTCTAAATATTGGAAATACAAAGTAGAAAAAGACATCGAGATTTATAATTTAGTAGGAAGAGGAAGATCAATCAGTGATTGCACCACACACTGGCAATCTTCCCAGGTGGTGTTAGTGGTAAAGAACCTACCTGCCAACGCAGGAGACAAGAGATACAAGTTCAGTCCTTGGGAAGATCCCCTAGAGGAGGATCTTCTCCAGTACTCTTGCCTGGAGAATCCCACAGACAGAGGAGCCTGGAGGGCTACAGTCCACGGGGTCACAAGGAGTCAGTCATGATTGAAGTGACTCAGCACACGGGGGCAGAGGGAGGGAGAGAAAATTATATTTAAGACTCGTGTGAGCACAGACTGAAGGAGGACGTCAAATGAGGATCAATACCTGAGATGGCTTCCTGAAGACGATGCTTGAGGTAGATGAAAGAGTGATGAAAGTTGGTGTTACAGAGAAGAAAGGAAAGATAGGGGGAAAGTAAAGGAAGATAAGACATGGTACTCCAAGAACAAATCGAGTATGTAAACATAGGGAGAATTAAATGAAGGAGGTAGTGGGAGATAAAACTGAGAGATAAACAGGACAAGATTGGAAAGGCTTTCTGCACTAAGCAAAGGTATTCTGACTTGATCCTGAATGGTGTGAGAGACCATTTAGAACATTACACATCTGATTGATCTGAGCAGGTGTATGTTTTAGAGAATCCATCTGAAGCACAGTGAATTGAAAAGGGCTAGACTAGAGGCAAGGAATCCAGTTAGGAGGTTGCTGCAATAATTCAGGAAGATGGTGGTTTGCTTAGAGAATTACTATAGATTTAGAGGACATAGACAGATTTGAATATATTTAAGAGTTAGAACTGACTAAAACTGGTGGCTGACTAAATGTTAGGAATGAAAAAGAATAGGAAGTTGAGTATGACATGACTTTACAATGTATATAAGCTTGTACATAAATTAAATATTATATCTAAATAGACACAATACATTGAGGGTTTCATTGAGGGTAGTGGGATTAGGAGTGGTGGAGGGGTCCAAGTTTTCATGTCTGGGAATCTGGGTAGATGGCAGTTTATTTATCGAATTAAGGTGAAATTTTAAAAACAGAATTCAAAATATATGGAACCTAGGAGGAGGAGCAAGTTTTAAAGGAAACTATTTGCCTTAAGGCCAATGAATTGAAAAGCCACTAAGCTCAGGATAACAATAAAAGCTGGAACTCTAGGAGACAAGATGTGAGTTCTTGAAAGAGGCTGGGAAGTTAACAGAAAGCTGGGAGAAAAGCCCAGGAAAAGTGCCATCACAAAAGTACAGGAAGGAGTGAGTTTCTAGCTGAGGTGGTGAATAGTGGCTCATGCCACAGACAGATCAAGTCACATAATGACAGAAAACCACCGAGTGGGATGATTGTAAACTTAAGAACAGGAGTGTAGACTCTTTTTTCAAAAAGCTTCACCTGTGAAAGAGAAGTGATTGTAGGCAAGGGATTTCTCATTATCATCATCGTTATTATGACTGCTACTACAATGATGAAAGAGACTTAAGGACCTTTATATGAAAAGAAAAAGTAGTAGGGGAGGAACTAGAGATTCAGTTAACAGAGAGAATGATGGATGAAAGAGAGTTCTTGCGAACAGCGGAGAGGGGGAATATGTATCTTACCAATGCCCTGAGGCTTCCCTCATAGCTCAGCTGGCAAAGAATCTGCCCGCAATGCGGGAGACCTGGGTTCGATCCCTGGGTTGTGAAGATCCCCTGGAGAAGGGAAAGGCTACCCACTCCAGTTCTGGCCTGGAGAATTTCATGGACTGTGTAGTCCATGGGGTCACAAGGAATCAGACACGACCGAGCGACTTTCGCTTCACTTTCAATGCCCTGGACAACTCTAAGGGGAACAACACGTGTTGTCTTCTGTGAGTAATAAATGTGGATTTAGCCAACTAAAGCACAACTCTAGGGGTTACCGTTTACACAGAATACAACTTGTGTCTCCAGAGTTGCGCATGGCTGGCAACCCTGGAAATGCATAGCATACATGGAGGAATTGCTCAACTCACCTTTACTCCCCTGAGTGACAGTTAAACTGCCTCGAACCCACTGAAGCTCTTCATCCTGAGATCAAGGCTAACTGCTAGGTGCTCACACTATTTGACAAGTGCAATTGACAAAGAAGTAGGGCTTAGTGTTCTGTCTTACCAACCCGATTATCCTTCAGTGCCATTCAACACGTATTTATTGAGCACTCCTAAGCCTCACTCAGTAGTATGCTAGGCTTTGAGGAATGCAGAAAAGATGCTAAACAGTCAGTAGCCTCAAACTAATTATAACCTGGTTTGAAAGACAAAACACATCTACTCAGTCAAACTGTTAGGAGATACTGCAAAATAATGTGAGCGAAACAAGCGCTAAAGGTTAAAAGAGTTTCATTTAATTGAGAGAAAAGGAAATTTAAGATCATCTTGTTTACTGGTTTTCAAACTGTGCTTCCTGGAACCCTGGGGCTTCGTGGCGTTGCTGCAGGAGTTTCACAAAGAATGATGTATTCTCTGCCAAGCAGTGAAGATTTAAATTGCTCCTGGAGGTTCACCACGGCAATGTTTGTAATAACAAAAAATTAGAAACAAACTAAATGTCTTTCAATAGGGGTCTAAGTAAATTATGGTGCCTTCATACAATAGCATACTAAATAGTTGCTTTTAAAGGAAAAAGAAATCTGTATGTATTGTTAGAGAAAGATGTTCAAGATCTATAATTAAGTGGAAAATGTAAGTTGCAGAAAAATATGCATAGTGTAATCCTATGTGTATAAAACAAGAGATATGTGTATGTACATGCATGTATATAGATGTGTATACCTTGTTAATACATTAAGTATTATTTCTGGAAAGATACAATGTATTGAGAGTTTCTCTTGGTGAGGCTGGGAGGCTGGGAGTGGTATTGGGAGGAAATAGAAAATTATCAATCTATGCTAAACTCTATTTTACTGAGAGAAAGAGGCATTTTTTTGAGATCGAGGAAACTTTGTTGAGATTGAGGAGTACTGTGACTTATCCTAGGTCACACAGGCAGTATTAGTCAAAACCAAAACTGAAACCCAATCTCTGGATCTGTTATTTACTTCTCGTCCTACTTCAGGACATGATAACTATGGACAGGAATCGTTTACAGAAGCAGCCAGTATTTCTTGCCTCTATTTCCAACATCCCCCCTCTTTCTCTACCACAATTCATCTCTCATTTATTTCCTATCCTGTACACACTAGCTTTTCTCTTTCATCTGTCCAGTTGACTCATCAAGGAGGGGTGCTCAAAGTATCTATGAACTATTGTACTGAAGAGGATTTTAGGCCTTGAAGGACCAAGTCTGTCTTCTCTTTGGGCCATGGGGCAGCCGATGGGAGACACATTTAGTGTGTACCGGTTCAGTTGAAATCCCCATAGAGTTCACACTTTCCCTGGGCAACAGCGGTTCCATACCCAAGCAGGAGATGCCTCTAGGTGTGATTTTGCTCTGCTCTCCCTCCATGTGGGGCCTCAGGTAATTTGCAGGGCTCTTCTGTGCCCAAGTTTCCACATTTGTAAACAGGGATATTGTTTGAGCCTCTCACCTTACTCTGGGTTGCTGAGAAAATAGAATGATAGAATGGACATTGGGCTGTAATATTTCTTATCATCTTAGGGGGGATAATATATTATGATGGAGTCAGAATCCAAGCTCTGTCCCTCCCTAGTGTGTGGCTTTAGGCAAGTTGTATGTCTCTGCAGTGATCAATCTTTTTCTGTTAAATGCGAATGAGCCTCTGGTGGCTCAGTGGTAAAGAATCGGTCTGCCAATGCAAGAGACACAGATTGGATCCCTAGGTCTGGAAGATCCCCTGGAGAAGGAAATGGTAACCCACTCCAGTATCTTGTCTGGAAAATCCCATGGACAGAGGAGCCTGGCGGGCTATAGTCCATTGGGTCACAGAAGAGTTGGACCTGACTTATCAAGTATAACAATAACAATAACCCCTAACTCCTAGAGTTACTTTCAGGCATAAATGAGATAATGGATACAAAGGGTTTAGCTCAGTGTTTGACACAGGAAGCACTCAAATATGGTTAGTTTTTTACTATTTCATTGTTGTTACATTTTAAAATGTTATTTGGCGTTTGTTTGGATCTATCCATAGAAGGTCACTTCAACCTTGTCTCATTTTAGAGTCATTAGTATTATTCCAGATTCTCCTGTGAACATTAAGCAAACCAAGAAATCCATTTTATGTCAAGAAATCAAGCTATTACTTCTGTTAAGTTATGTAAGTATTTATTTTTATTAAGCAAATATCATGTGCAAGATTCCAGGCTAGGCTTTGGGGATACAGAATGAAAATGATACTGTCCCTGCTCTCAAAATGTTTTGATTCCAGTGGGTTCATTTGTCATTCTCAAACTCAAGTGATGGTTCCTGGCCCAGGCAAAACTAATGATATACCTTATAGACACAGGATGAAGCATAGCCATGGCAGCAACAATTGATTTGCAGGCCACAGAGGTAGCTTGAATTATATAACTCAGATTTCCTCCAACTTTTTTATTTCAGGATCTTCTTACACTCTTAAAAGGTATCGAGGATCCTAATAAGCTTTCTAAAATATGGGTTAGAGTTAGGAAACTGGACAGATTCTTGCAAAATAATGAAACTGTACCTCTATCTTATACCATCCACAAGAATTAACTCAAAATGGATTAAAGATTTTAAGACCTGAAACTGTAAAATTCCAAGAAGACGACCGGTGGGTTAACTCCTTGACAGCTATCTTGGTAATGATTTCTTTCTTCTTTTTTTTTTTTTTTAATTTTGGCACCAAAATCAAAGGCAACAGAAGCAAAAATAAACAAGTGGGACCACATCAAACTAAAAAACCTGCACAGCAAAGGACCATCAAGAGAATTAAAAGACGACCTATGGAATGGGAGAAAATATTTGAAAATCACATCTCTGATAAGGGGTTATTATCCAAAACATATAAAGACTCATAGATTCCAGTGACAAAACAAAGATCCCCAAACAATCTAATTAAAAATGAACAGAGGAACTGAACAGACATTTTTCCAAAAAGGACATAGAAATGGCCAAAAGGTACATGAAAAGATGCTCAGCGTCACTAATTTTTAGGAAATGCAAAGCAAAACCACAATGAGGCACGATATCATGCCTGTCAGAATGGCAGTCAAGAAGGGGACAGAGGATAACAAGTGTTTGGTAAGGTAACTGGAGAAAGAGGAACTCGTGCACGATCAGTGGGAATATAAATTGCTGCAGCCACTGTGAAAAACGGTGTGGAGGTTCCTCAAAAGATTAAAAACAAAACCATGATACAGCAATTTCACTTCTGGGTACATGAAAAAGGAAATGAAAACAGAGTATATGAGGAATATCCATCAATAGAAAAATTGATAAAGAATATGACACCCACACAGTGGAATATTATTGAGAAAGGAGAAAAGTTCTGAGACACCATAGATGGACCTCGAGGGCATTATGCTAAGTGAAATAAGCCAGATAAAGACACACACCACATGGAATAAATACACGGAATCTAAATAAAAATTCAAACTCATGGAAACAGAGAGTAGAAAAGTGGCTACCACCTGGAGGGACAGAGGAGATAGGGAGAGGTTGGTAAAACAGTTCAAACTTTCAGCTATAAAATGAATAATATCTGGGGATTTGATGTATAACATAGTGACTATAGTTGATAACATTGCATTGTATAGCTGAAATATACTAAGAGAATGGAACTTAAATGTTCTCACCAAAAAAAGAAAAAGGAAAACAACAAAAGGATAAACATGTGAGGTGATGGAAATGTTATTTAACTTGGTAGAAGGAATCCTTTCATGATGTATATGAGTATCAAATGACAACAATTTTTAATATCTTAATATCTTTTAATATCTTGAAGTTTGTCAATTATATCCCAGCAAAAGTGAAATAAAATAAAATATAAAATAGTGTTATAGTTATTGTTAATTGTATTAGAAGTTAAAGCAGAACCATTTAAAATATTTATTTATTTTAAATAACATGTTAATTATCATTCATATTAACATATTAAATAATCTATTAATTTAAATTAAAATTTAAAATTATTAAAAATAAGAATAAACTGATTAACATGTTAATAAAAATAACATTTTTGAAAAATAATTTATAACTATGGCTGTTATAGAATAGATGATAACTTATTGAGTTTAACTTATCTTTGGAGAAGAAGAAAGTGAAAAAATGACTTATTCCATGATGGTGAATAGACTCTTCTAGCAGTGGTACCAGGATGACTATTCATGATGTGTGATTCAGTCATATGTATACCCATCCAGACATCTTTGTGGCTTAGGTTTTGAGGCTATCAATCTTATCCCAACCTCACACTGTCCTTTTTTTCTCTGTCGTTGAGAATTGCCTGTTCAAGGATGTTCCTAAGGGATGAAGGTTATATGTTGAGTAATGGAGAAAGCCGAATCACTTGGAAATTCTGACGTTTGGGTTTTCTAGCCAAAGACGTTGGATGAGACATTATTAGGAGCCATAAATGCAGCCGAGACAGACAGAGCATAGCCTCAGCACCATGCAGGAAGAGAGAGGAGATTAACTTTCTAAAATTCCACTTTTATTAAAAGCAGTTCAGCAACCAAATCCAAATATTACATTGCCACCTTTGCTTCTTGTCAGTTAGTCTTACTTCGCTCAAAACACTGTGAGTTTCCTAAGCCTGAACATGTTTCTTATAATTCTACTCTTTCCCTTTCTCTTGAACATAATGTTTAACTCAGTGTTAAATACTTAGCTGGTCTAACGTATCCAAAGTGAAAGCCATCGCCTTCTTTCTGCTGTTTTCTTCTCTATATCCCAGTGGCTATGTATAGTATCATCATTTCCCCAGCTATCAAGGATAGAAAAACGTAGTCATCTTTGATTTTTTTTTTCCTTCTCTCTACCGGGTCTAGTTTTACAAAAAGTCTGAACACGATGAGGTAGAAACATGTAATGATTTTGCAGTTCACTGTTTTCAACAATGTTCTGCTGATCTTCCCTTCTCTCTCCCTTAAAACATCCTCAGCTGATCACACAGACTTTGGTTACTTTTTGTAGCTCAGAACTGACTCATTTTCAGTCACCTAAAAGTCTAATCCAGGTCAAATCTACCTTTACTTTTGTTTCTGACTCATATTACGTCACCTGACCTACAGATCAAGTTTGCCCCAGCTCTGGAGTGACCCCAGCTGGAGGGTCCGGCCCCCAGTTGGGAGCCTCTTACCATTCCTAAGTGGAATCTTAGGACTTTGATAATTAGTGAATGACTGTATGTCTCCTCTTCATCCCTTTCCATGTGGAAATGTTTTTTGAGATTATCCTGCTCTTGTCTCTTTACTGTATATTAGGTGTGTAGGGGGAAAAAGCTTATTATTTCATGTATAGGTCTTTGGATCAAAATGGACATCATCCAGACTGAATGTAGAGTATCACAAGGTCTTGAACTTTGGGCCTAGTCTTATAAATAGATAGGAATTTTGCATTGTCTCTAGTGGGGACAGGATAAATACAGGGTGCAGAAAGGAGGGAACGGTATTATGCTATCAAAGGGGTAGAGGGTGACAGAATGTATTCTCTTTTAAAAAAATTTTTATTGGAGTATAGTTGATCTACAACGTTGTGTTAGTTTCAAGTATACAGCAAAGTGAATCAGTTTTGCATGTACATATGTACTCTTTTTTTAGGTTCTTTGCCCATATAGGCCACTACAGAGTACTTAGTAGTGTTTCCTGGGTGTTATTTAGTGGTATTTAGCAGTGTTCCCTACAGGAGGTTGATAGATTTTATTCTTGTTCACAGTATTTGCTGCTCCTCCCTCAGGGAAACTACACATGCCTGCCCAATGACCCCAGGTTTGCCCATGTGACTTACCATGGACAATAAAATAAGGGCAAATGTGGTGTGTGCTATTTTTTAACAGAAGAACCAAAATACCTAAAATCACGATACTCAGACCCCAGAGTGAAGAGAACTCCTAGCAGAGCCCCAGTTGAGCCCCATCAGACCTCAGCCTACATGTAATATGAACCAAAAACAGGTTTGGTGCCATGAGCTACCAACACGAGGGGGCTGTTTGTTATCACTTATAACAGCTAAACTTGCTAGACCTAAATTGCTTGTTAAATCCTTCAATGGCTTGCTTGCCTTGTGTTTCCTCTCCTCCTCAGCCTTGATTATTCAGGGCCACTAAGTTGAAACTGGATGGACTTTGCTTTGAATCCTTGCTCCACTACGATTTATCTGTGTGATCTTGGGCAAGTTACTTGACTTCTCCTCTCATCAGGACATCTTAAAAATGAAGCAAAGGATATTAGGATATTATTTTGATTAGAGAATTAATATCTCATCTATGTCTGGCATCATATAAGCACTGGATAACAGTTTTGTACTCAACTCTATTTTTTTCACCCAAGAGGTGGTTAGAATTCATCATTGATTTAATTTTTTTGTTTTTGTTGCTCTTGGAATTTCCCAGGAACACTTCTTTTTTTTTTTCCCCTCAACATTTCATATTTATTACTGAGTCTCAGACTGATAGTGAGGAAATAAGAACCATCAGGAGCCAAGCATTACAGTAGTCATGTTCTCACTATGATTTGGTTGCTTAAAAAAGTGTTCTTAACAGGTGTGCCACTTTGATGTGCGGTTTCTTATAGACCCAGCTTGGTTCTTCTCCAATGTCTTCTCTTGGAGTTGTACCTGATTTTATTGCCAGTTTTCATTCAAATCCATTGAGGAATGGAATGATTCTGCTTTTGTTTCTTGGCCAGGAAGCACTTGATCCTAAAAGTCTTGTGAGAAGCCATGGTGAGGAGAGAACTCAACCGCACATAGGATGGCGGAGAAGAGAAAAGACTCCCAGGAATACTTCTAGCTTCTGCTTTTTTACTTCAAAGATTTAAGAAATATGGTTACTACTTCCAAATATGTGCTATTCTTACTAGTAGGAGATCTAACTTACGCTGTTCTCCTCCTCCACCTCTGAAGTCTCTATGCACTTTATTTGTAATTTCACAATATAATAAAGCTACAGACTTTAGCATTTAAGTCTCATCCTCATCCCCGTACGCTATATTCTAAGTTCTATGAAAGCAGAAACTATATTTTACTGTTGATAACTGAGCAGGACCTAGAATACTGTCATATATGACAGTTCACAAAATCAGTAAATAAATGATGAAATTAGTTTAAGGTTATTTGGGCATGTGTGTGTGCTCAGTCACTTCAGTTGTGTCCAACTCTTTGCAATCCCTTGGACTGTAGCCTGCCAGGCTCCTCTGTCCATGGGATTCTCCAGACAAGAATACTGGAGTGGCTTGCTATGCCCTCCTCCAGGGATCTTCTGGACCCAGGGATCAAACCTGAGTCTCCTGCAATGCAGGAAGATTCTTTACCCACTGAGCCACCTGGGAAGCCCTTAAGGCTATGTGAGTACAGAGATTCTTCTTTGAGTATGTGCCCCTCTGATCTATCAAAATAGAAGCTTTATGTTTCAATCTTCCATAGACAGACCTTCTTGGAAGAGGCCTGACCGGGTCCCTTCACAAATTATGGCATGTGTCTGAATGAGGCATGCAGAGCAAAGGCTCTCATTTAAAATATTTTCTCACAGTTAGAAAATATCATTTGGAAACTTAAAAGCTGTAGACGGTTTTTTTTAAATAAATAAAAAATTTTGAATTGTACATTGCTTTTGCTTTTAACCAAACTGAAGCTCCTAGCTGACTTCTGTTTGTTTGTTTTCTCTGAGAACCAAGTATCTTCACTACACCCAAGCGTGTATCATTTCACGACAATGACTCAGAAAGCAGTGCAGATGTCATGGCTTACCTAGTCCCTAAAAAATGCCTACCATGCAGGAAATGAAATAAGGTTCCTGGACTCAGCAGAAATGGGGTGAGGATAAAGAGGCTGCTTTGAATTTGTGGGCTTTCCCAAACTGCTTTGGAAATATCTCATGCAAATCCAAACAGTATCTGGGTCACAGATAGTTTTTGACCAGTAACTTCTGAATATACTTTTGGTCTTCAAATATATATAGAGGTAGTGGACCTATTTGGAAGATAAAATAATTTGAATAATTTAGATAGTTTGATACCTTTCTACCAATGAGGATCTTTTTCCTAACTGTCTGTCATTCTAGGAACAATTTTCAAGGCCAAAATTCTATCGTGCTGAACAGCAAATAAGATCCAGTCATCTAGTGCTTTTACCAACAACTTAAATATGCATGACCTATTGTTTCTGAATATGTCTTTTTTGTGCCTATATATATATATATATATATATAACAATTTAGTCCAGCTTTTTAACCAAGAAACAGCTTGCTGAAAACATGAATTGTATCATTGTATTTGATAAAACATTCAGTCTGTAACTCATTACTTTAGAAGCCTGTCAAAAGCTATTTAGAAACTTTTTCTTTAGTCTTGGTAATAACAAACCAAAAGTACCTAGAATTCTATGGGACATAGACTGTCAGGAAATGTTGAATGCACCATTTTGTTGGGGAAAGCAGAGACTTTTACAAGAAGACGTCAATATGCAAATAGAGAAAAGTTTAAAATATGCAAATTAAAAAGATTTAAGAAAGGGAAGGATTTAAGAAGAGAGAAATCAACATGCAAAGCAAATTATTTCATACCTCATTTTGACACCCTGGCTTGGATACTATTCTGAAAATGGGGTTGTTAAATGTCTGCCATGATAGAGAAGTTTTTTTGGGGAAATCCCAAAGATGACCACAGCCTAAAAATGCACAGCTTAGAGGGGAGTTTCCAATGGACTTGGCCATTGGCCAAACCCCAGGTCACTCATTCAAATTACTCCCCACAGTACAATTAAATGCTTGCCCTGGTCTAGCATGGCACTTATGCATAGAAAATAGGAGTTAGCACGAGGAATCCTCCAGCAGGAGAAATGAACTGTGAAGGAGAGAGCAAGAATCTTACTCAAGGACCTCAACTAATATACTGCTAAAGATTATCAGCTCTTACTGAATTTGAATCTACATGTTATAGCTTGCCTATTTGGGGCTCCGGTAAAAACCAGCACCAACAAATGACTATAAGATTGTTCGTCATACAATACAGTTTTTCTCTTTTTCTAATTTGTGGGAAAGGTGAAGAACCATCTGTAGGCATCTTTTATATATGCAATAGGCATACAGAAAGTGAAAAGGAGAAAAAAAGTAAACTTTCAGACTAAACATCATGACATTTTGACACAGTACTTTACTGACATTTTAGTTCCCACCATCACATTTCAAGTCAAGTATAGAAGTGTTTTATCCAGTAACAACAGAGCAAAAAATAGAGCAAGAATGGGGCTTGGAGTCTGATGAACTTGAGCTTAAATACTGCTTCTGATTACAGGCAAATCATTGAAACATTGTGAGCCTCGGTTTCCTCATCTTCAAGATAAAAATGAGTGCTAATCCGTTTCTCTTTCAGTTATTGTGAGATTGAATGATCTGAATTAGAGAACCAGACTACATCTCTCAAAGACATGAAATCTGACTTTTTTTTAATGTTCCCAATGGTTGGCAAAGAGTAGACATTTATAAACATTTAATGAACAAATGACATAGTAAAGCATTAGCAGGTACAGGCCTGGCTCAATAAATGTAAGTGCTCAACAAACATTATTTTTCTCTGGGTAAGGTAGCAGTGCGATTACTTGCAAAGTGCAACATTAGATATTAACTCACTCCCTCCACACCAGGACTTAGATTTTGACCTAGATGAGAATGAAACAGGCAACGTTGCCAAGTATAGAATTGCCATTTGAGGGGACATGTAGGGAAGAACAAACTTTATCATGACAAAATCTTTTGCATAAGTGAGATATCATTTATTCTGCTGAATTCTGCAGTTTGGCCATGGGGACGAAGTTGTATTCTTTCAGTAATTATTTATTCCTTTAAATGAACACTTAGTTTTTTGGAGAATTTGTTCAAGGTAAGCATACCTCAGAATATTCTCCTGAATTAGACTGTTATTTGCCATATTTTTCATGTGAAAAGTCTGAGCAGATTATTAAATTGGAGTCACCTATTTGTCATTCAATATTCTAGCAATTTAAAAATCATGTAATTTAAAAAAATGTTTAGATGATTATTTCCATACATGTGATTATTGTATTTGTTATACACAATGGGCTTAATTTTTCATTTCATTGTAAAGGATACTGTTATTATAACTTAAGCCATGTAATTTTCTTTTTTCTTTTTTTTTTGGTCAACAGAAACACTGAGAAAAATAACATTTCCAACATACATCAGAATTACTTTGAATATCTGTTTATAAATTATGTTAAGAATGAGAGTATAAAAAGTATCATATAAATGACATAAGGGGGAATGAATGCATGAATTGAATTTTATTTATATAGGAGTTTCTTTTCAAATAATCTATACAGGAAGAATGAGTTAATGTCATTTTCCTGAAGTTATGCTCTCATTCTTGAAAACACACTCTGTGTTAGCAATCTCAGGGCTTGCTTTTTAGTAAGTCAAGACGTCACTGGAGTAATCATAAATCTCTATACATGATGGAAATTTTGAGTTAATTGGCATTACAAATTCTTGGTGTTATAACTCAGGACTGGCATTGATGAGTATGACTTTTTCAAGACAGACAGGCATGGACTATAAGAATGAATTGTATATCCAAAATGTATACCCTTGTGCTCCGACTACAAAATTAAATGTTACTAAATTCACAGAAAGTTCTTGAGTGAACCTAAATGGGGGGTGAAGGCAGATTCATTGAGAAAGAAAGGGCAACATGTAAGAGTACAAAACTCAAAATCAAGAGGAAAAACTTGAATTATTTTGAGTGGAAATGGTGAAGAACTATTATAATCTTCCACATCATAGCAACTAAGTATTTTGGGCTATCTTCCATTATAAACAGAAAAATACAGAGCAGATGATAGACTTATTTTTGGGGGGGCACAGATTTATAGCTTTTAAATTCAGAATCTAGAAAAATGAACCAGGAGATGGGCACATTTTTCTGACTCATGACAGGGAAACTGATGACTTCACTCAGCCTTAGAAGTTATAACTTTAAGATCTGTAAAGTTTTCCTTTGCCTAATGATATAGAGGCATTCCATAGATGTTATTGGCATCACACTTTCACATCTTCACCTTGGGAACATGTTATAAATAAATCCCTATTATCATAGATAATAGCAGATAACAGCAATAAAAGACCATTGATGATGTTTGGAATTTTAGCCACTATAGCTTTTGAATGAGAACTCTGAAATTATTATAACAGCTCTGTTCCAAGGAAGTGGTCACAAATAACACAATGGGCCAAGACCCAAGCCCTCCATGGATCTGGAATTACTTTCACTACTACAAGGCACAGGCCTTGTATTTGAAGAATATAGAATTCTTTTGTGCATGCTTATACACATGGATCACAATAAACTGTGTTGATCACAATAAACTGGAAAATTCTGAAAGAGATGGGAATACCAGACCACCTGACCTGCTTCTTGAGAAACCTGTATGCAGGTCAGGAAGCAACAGAACTGGGCATGGAACAACAGACTAGTTCCAAATAGGAAAAGGAGTACATCAAGGCTGTATATTGTCACCCTGCTTATTTAACTTAAATGCAGAGTACATCATGAGAAACGTTGGGATGGAGGAAGCACAGGCTGGAATCAAGATTACCGGGAGAAATATCAATAACCTCAGATATGCAGATGACACCACCCTTATGGCAGAAAGTGAAGAGGAACTAAAGAGCCTCTTGATGAAGGTGAAAGAGGAGAGTGAAAAAGTTGGCTTAAAGTTCAACATTCAGAAAACTAAGATCATGGCATCTGGTCCCATCACTTCATGGCCAATAGATGGGGAAACACTGCAAACAGTGGCTGACTTTATTTTTCTGGGTTTCAGAATCACTGCAGATGGTGACTGCAGCCATGAAATTAAAAGACGCTTATTCCTTGGAAAGTTATGACCAACCTAGATAGCATATTGAAAAGCAGAGACATTACTTTGTCAACAAAGGTCCGTCTAGTCAAGGCTATGGTTTTTCCAGTGGTCATGTATGGATGTGAGAATTGAACTATAAAGAAAGCTGAATGCCAAAGAATTGATGCTTTTGAAATGTGGTGTTGAAGAAGACTCTTGAGAGTCCCTTGGAGGAGAGTCCCTTGCAAAGAGATCCAACCAGTCCAACCTAAGGGAAATAAGTCCTAAATATGCATTGGAAGGACTGATGCTGAAGCTGAAACTCCAATACTTTGGCCACCTCATGCGAAGAGTTGACTCACTGGAAAAGACCCTGATGCTGGGAGGGATTGGGGGCAGGAGGAGAAGGGGATGACAGAGGATGAGATGGCTGGATGGCATCACCAACTCGATGGACATGAGTTTGAGTAAACTCTGGGAGTTAGTGATGGACAGGGAGGCCTGGTGTGCTGCAGTTCATGGGGTTGCAAAGAGTCAGACACAACTGTGTGACTGAACTGAACTCAACTGATACACATGGATAATGAAACCTTCTCCCACTGATCACATTAATGTGATTTCCTATATTTTAGGAAGAGGCTTCATTTCAATTCCTATGACAGCCTCCAGTTTCTTATTGGGAATAGAAGTCCAACCAAAGCCAGCCTGTTCCCCTGGGGCAGTGGTAGTGTGCTAAACCTCAGCCAACTACTTACTGTCAGGGGCCACAGCGTGTCTTTGTTTATCATTTCCCACTCGTCTTGCCACAAAGCCCTGGTTTAAGGATTTCCACTCTAAGTGGCATCCAAATTATATTGTTGTAGTAGATACTGCTTGTGCTTTGCCCAGATCCACTCTTTTGGGTTGACATTCCTGCTACAAACTGCACTGAGTTCCCCCAAATTTATATGTTGAAGTCCTAAGTCCCAATATGGTGGTATCTGAAAGTGGGGCTTTGGGAGTTAATTAGGCTTAGATGCGATCGTTAGAGTGGGGGACTCCACCGTGAGATGTCTTCTTATGGGAAGAGGGAGAGAGAGCAGCTTGCTCTCTCTCTCTGCCATGGAAGCACAGTGAAAAGGCAGCTGTGTGCAAGCCAGGAAGAGGGTTCTCACTCAGGGATCAAACTGGCCAGCACCTTGATCTTAGACTTTCCAGCCTCCAAAACAAAATTCCTGTTTCTAAGCCAACCAATCCATGGTATTTTGTTATGGCAGCCCAAGCTGACTAATACAGTATCTATCCCTCAGCTACTGAGAAAACCAGCAGCTGGGGCTCACAGTTATGTCCCTCACTGAGCACTGCTTTGCCCAAGGTTACAATCCTTTCTAAACAGAAGGCCAAGGCCAGAATGGGCAGCTACAAAGATTCAGCTCTTTTGCCTAATTTTGTGAAACTCCCAGTGGCCATCGCAGCCTCCCCTGAAGAATTAGCCAAAAACTCAATCGCAAGCAGAGTGCTGGCTAACTCCTTCCTTTGTCTAATCTCGCCTTCCTCCCTTCCATGCAGGTCTCGCCCCTGAGATCACCTTCCAGTGAACCTTCTGCATGGCCCTCATTGACTCAGAATCTATTTCCAGGGAATCCTATTTAAGCTAGCCATGATCCCATAATTGTGAATAGTATCACTTCTCATCAACTTTTAATGTTCTGCCTCACCCATCAGAATCCTAAGCAAGAAAGTTATTCTGGTTACTTGTTAACAGCAAGTTATTTGTTTAATCCTAAGCTAAAAAGTTGACAAAGAATTCTGTTGACAAAGAATCAGTCCTTCATCTTAGAAATCTAGATCTCTTTCTTCTTGCCTAGTCTCCTCTTCTCAGTATCTAGTTCCCTCTTGCTTTAGGCTTTTAACCCACCTCTACCCATCTGCTCCATGTGCCAACAAGGTGGCAACTACTTTCTTCTCATCAAATCCTCCATCATCAGATAATGCT
Organism: Muntiacus reevesi; assembly: GCF_963930625.1. Classification (NCBI taxonomy): domain Eukaryota; kingdom Metazoa; phylum Chordata; class Mammalia; order Artiodactyla; family Cervidae; genus Muntiacus; species Muntiacus reevesi. The sequence goes on from NC_089251.1 coordinate 219,570,321, forward strand.
CTCATCTAGGCCTCAAGGTGGACATTTGAGTCAACCAATTCACAAGTCTACAAGTGAAGTAATAGTAGGTAATTGGTTTTTGCCAGGTTATTTTTGTGAAAGGTCTTTTCTCTTTTTTCTTTTCTCTCTACTTCCATCCTTCCCTCTCTTTTCTCCCTCCCTCCCTTCCTTCTTTCTTTTCTTTCTTTCAAAATGTGGGAATGGGATATTTCCAAGGACCGAGACACCAAATGGCATGCTAAGGCATCTGAAGTGTTAGCCACCTGCTAACTCCACACTACTATTTTTCCTTTATATTTTATCCTTTTCAAAATCTCTTCTTTTGTCTACTTCTGAATCCAACATTTCTCTAAAAGCACTATATTTTTTCACAATGGTGCTCTTGAAAGCAATAGTGAAGGTTCAAACAGAGAGCAGGCAAGAAGCGATGTGATTGGGAACTGAGCCATGTCTACTAATGCTGGGTTCCCTTAGACACCTATTTATCTAACTTTCCTGGTGATGCTCGGCCTGTCTTCCCCAGACTGGATGCCATGCAAAGTCATGTTCAGAGAAACTCCAGTCCAACTTTAGGATCCACAAGAAGAGTATAGATATTTACTATAAGTAAAGAGGTGAAATGAGTTTTACAGTATGTATCACAGAAAATTTCTGAAGAGTCATCAGGCTTCTCTGCATCTCCCGAAAATCTCCTCCTCCATGTGTCTCCCCTCTCCACTCCAGGGTAGTCCCCCCACTGTTTTGCTGACATGGCCCCTTGTCTACACTGCATCTTCACATTCTACCCTCCCCAGTGGGCCTGCTCTGCCTGGCTCCCTGGAAAGGGATATGTAGTCTTTGGCTCTGCCTTTTTCCCTGTGAGAATTCACATGCTTTCTTCCCCAGAAATTCTGCTGAATAACATTCCCACTCCTATCATACAACTAACTGACCCATTGACTCATCCACAGAGTACAGTACCACAGGAATCTGACGGACAAAAATAGCCATGTCCTTCTCTAGGGCCAGGAATCATAGCTGCAGGAAGAAAATAGAAAGGGAGAGAGTTCAAGTCTGATTAGTTCTCTTAGAAGAGTGAAGATATCTTAACTTTTTAAAAAGAAATCCTTACCCCCACCTCCCTTTTATTTATAAAACATCAGATACATAGTAGGTATTCATTTCATGGGCTTCCCCGGTGGCTCAGCAGTTAAAAATCCACCGGCAATGCAGGAGCCACAGTTTCGATATCTGGGTCAGGAAGACCCGGGGCATGGAGCAGGGCATGGCAACCCAGGCCAGTGTTCTCGCCTGGAGAATCTCATGGACAGAGGGGCACATCAGGCTCGTGTCCATGGGGTCGCAAAGAGTCACACATGACTGAAGCAGATGAACATACATGTACTCACTTCATATTGGTTATCAAATATCATTCTGCAAAAAAGACAAAAGGAAGAGATTTCTATCTAATCTCAGGTAGACTTTATGTAAATTTTTGAAATCTTGTGAATTCCCTTAAAACTTATCCCGAATCAAATATATTTATGGAAAAAATAAGTAAATATGGGATTATCTATCACGTTGTGTTATTTGGATTACTGCTACTGGCTAGTTATGAGTTGACTGTACTAATAAAAATCTAAAATAAATGCAAGATCAAAATCAAGTTAGAGGGAAGAGGAGTAACATTTGTTGAGTATACACATTAAAGCTAGCTGCTGTCCACATATATTACTTCATTTATATTGCAGTAATCGCTGAAGGATGTGCTGTTGTCTTATTTTTTGAATGAGGAAACTGAGGCTCAGAGTGGTAATGTAACTTGCCCAATGTCACACAAACAAAAGCAATAAGGTGGACTTGCACTCAGATCTGTCAGGCTCCCAAGTCTGTGATCTTTATCCACTACAACACACAGCCTTTTGATTCCGGATTTTATTCTACTTTGGGGAGTTGTCTTGGGCTTACTCTAGCTATTTTGTAGATGATGAAGAGTCATTTCTGTCTAGTTAAGCCTTAAACACCAAAGAACAAAGTACATCATATTTCTACATATGAAAAGCCATTTGGAGTGTAGTATAGAGGATTGTCGTTTTGAAGCACTCTCACACATAGTAATTGCTGACCTAGTACAAGAATCTAACACAAATTGCCAGAGTCTTATTTATTATATTGTACGCAAGCCAGAAAACCTAGAAATCCAGTTCGGTATTGGCTTTCCAACTCCTGAGCTGAAAGGGAGCCAGGTAAAGCAAGCTGCCTTTCTCATTGTGTTTTTTCCAGAGGCCCCAAGCTAAGGCATCAATCACATTCGCCCCTTTATTCCAACTTGAGTTGTAAAGTGTGAGAGTGTGATTCAGCCCCTCTTGTTTAATGTCTACTATTTTATTCTACTACCTCATTCTTTTTTTTTTTTTTTTTCTTTTTGTTCCACTTTTAGCTCAAGTTTCTGGGCATATAAAAATAAAATGTAAAATGTGATAGGTGCATGCTTTAGTGATTTACAGAGGTGGATTCCAACTTCCTTTTAAGGCCAGAACTATGGATTTTGCTTTTGTTTTATTGTTTCTTATCTATCCAACTGGGCTGTAAGTTTCCTTTAGGACAGGATCCAGGTCTCATTCATCTTTGTAGCCTCCTGTCTCTCTCCCCAGAGAGTGGCTTTTCCCAGTATCTTGCACATTGGAGACCTTCAACAAATGCTTATTGAAATACATGTGTGAATAAATGCAGATGATAGAGGCATAGAGTTCTATTTTTGTCCAATGCCATAAAAGGCAGTGACTCTGTCTCAACGGTTTAAAAACTTTTGTTGTGGTCTAAATAAGTTTGAATTGTTTAGTTGAAAACTGGCTAAGGCTGCTGTGTCATTTAGGATGCTTTTAGCGGCAAGTAACAGAATAACCAACTAAAAGCAACTTAAGGAGTAAGACTAGATGAGATGACAAGACAGCAGGTCTGGAGGAGGTGTGCTACACAAACAGTATCATCAAGGACCCAGGTTCTTGGCATCCTCTGGTTTTGCTTCCCGAGTGTCTCATTGTCACCAGATGGAGATGGATGCTTCATATCCAAACATCTTGTCTTCCTAGAATTTATTTCAAAGGTAGGAAAGAAGAGGCAGAAGAGGATTTCTTGACATATTTTCCCTTTTTGTCAGCGTACGTCCCCTTTCCTCTTATTGACTAGCCAGGATCACTGGCTCATTTCATGCCACTGGCCTCAGGTGAACAGAATTGCCACATACTATGATTAACTTGGACAAGTCATGGCTCACCCACTAGGAATTAAGGAAGGTTATACCTTTTCTTCTTCATGGATCACTGCCTTATTGTGGTGAAGGAGCTTATATAACTCAATGAAGCTACGAGCTACGCCATGTAGGGCCACCCCAGTTGGACGGGCCACAGAAGAGAGTTCTGACAAAATGTGATCCACTGGAGGAAGGAATGGCAATCACTCCTGTATACAATGGAAAAGACCCTGCTGTGGGGAAAGAGTGAAGGTAGAAGAAGAGGATGAGAGAGGATGAGAAGTTTGGATGGCATCACTAATTCAATGGACATGAACTTGGGCAAATTCCATGAGATGGTGAGGGGCAGGGAAGTCTGGAGAGCTGCAGTTCATGGGGTCACGAAGAGTCGGACACGACTTGGTGACTGAACAACAGCAATATCTTTTCCAGGGAAGCCCTGGTGGTGTCTGTGGTAAAGAATCTGCCTGTCAGTGTAGGAGAGGTGGATTTGATCCCAGGGTCATGAAGATGTCCTGGAGAAGGGAATGGCAACCCACCCCAGTGTTCTTGCCTGGGAAATCCCATGGACAGAAGAGCCTGGTGGGCTACAGTCGACAGGGTTGCTAAAAGGTCAGACATGACTCAGAGACAACAACAGCAAATATCCTTTCTAAGGTATCTTTAGGCTAGAGTCCTGTTATCTCCTACTTGAACAAATCAGAAAGAAGTAATGAGGAGTAGGTGTTGGTGAGGAAAACAGTAGTATCTGCTACCTCCTGTATGAATTAGTTGTCACAAGCATTTCTGCCAGAGATGTGAGCTAGTTTGTGAAATTCTTAGACCTCAATAAAGGGGCAGGGGGCTCCTATTTCTTTGCTGAATACCTATTACATACATATGTTATTTCATTTGACCCTCACACCATCAACCTAGGAAGCAGGTGTTTTCACCAATTTACAGATGAGGGTACTAAGGCTCAAGGAGGTTAAAATAGTGCACAAAAGCTAGAGACCATCATGAGATTCAAATCTATATGTGTCCTTCTCTAAAATGCATGCACTTTTCTCCATGTTTTAGAGTCTAATGGTTAATTTCACCAGTCAACCTGACAGGACTACAGGGTTCTCAGATATTTAATCAACATTTTTTCGGGTATTTTTGGGAGAATGTTTTTAGATGAGGTTAACATTTCAGTGGGCCGTCTGAGTAGGGCAGATTGCCCTTCCTAATTTGGCTGGGCCTCATCCCAACAGTGGAAGACCTAATACATATTCGTGCGCTCAGTTACTCAGTTGTATCCGAATCTTTGAGACACCATGGACTATAGTCCATCAGGCTCCTCTGTCCTTGGAATTCTCCAGGCAAGAATACTGGAGCAGGTTGCCATTTCCTTCTCCAGGAGATCTTCCTGACCCAAAGATCAAACCCGCATCTCTTGCATATTCTGTAATGGCAGGTGGATGCTTTACCACCAGCTCCACCTGGGAAGCCCCAGTGAAACAATAATATTCTGTCCAGTAAGAGAGGTTTCCTTGTGCCTGATGGCCTTCAGACTGAAGCACTGGCTCATCCTTGGCCTTGAGCCTGCCAGCCTTCAGACGAGCTACACCATTGGTTCTCCTGAGGCTCCAAGTTGCTGAATCACTCTGTTGATCTTGGGACTGGTTATCCTCCATAGATTGCATGAGCCAGTTTCTTATAATTAACTATATGCATGTGTGTGTGCTAAGTCACTTCAGTTATGTCTGACTCTGTGTGACCCCATGGACTGTAACCTGCCAGGCTCCTCTGTCCATGGGATTCTCCAGGCAAGAATACTGGGGTGGGTTGCCATGCCCTCCTTCAGAAGATCTTCCCAACCCAGGGATCAAACCTGCATCTCTTAAGTCTCCTGCACTGGCAGGTAGGTTCTTTACCACTAGCACCACCTGGGAAGCCCCAATTAACTATATACATTTATATAAATTTATACAGAAAGTACTTATATTATACATATGAACAGAAGTAAATAAGTACTTATGCACACATATGCACATCCTATTGGTTTAGTTTCTCTGGAGAATGCTAACACATGTTGAGAAGCTCTTTTCAGTTTGGGAAGTCTTTATTTTTAAGGACAGCCCAAACCAGCTCTTGAAGTTCTATGACCCAGAAAAGAAAAAAAATCCCAGCCTCTGTTAGGAGTAAAGAAAGCTTAATGGAAAGGTTCTTCAAATAGGTGAGGGGTGGAAAAAGAAGAGATGCTTCAAGCTTTCGGTAGCACTAACATTCTAGAATGCCACATCCTGCACCAAACCAGAGAGTTTTGACTACAGAGCAGCAGTTCTTAATCACTATGGTTAGCCATCCTGATGGGTTTAGATTAATTATGAATCATTGCATAAGGCATTTGTTACCTATTGAAATTAAATGTTGAAGTTTAACAATCCTTTTTAAAATATAAATTAGAGGAACAAAGTTTTCACTTTCTCTCACTTGTGTTCTAGGATAAAGCAGAGCCTTAGGTGAGAGAGGAGTGAATAGAGAGCCAGCCAACATTTGGAGAATGATCATGCCTCCCACGATGAACCCTGTGCCACCAGGGTGTCCTGACAGGGAAAGACAGAGAACCGCTGCTTGCCCTAGTGTATTCATGGCATCACACTTTTGTGAAGAGCCTCTGGAGGCTGGGGTGTTATTCCTCTTATTACTTCTTTCTTGGGATGAGTTAAGCTAGGAAATGGCTTTGCCCTTGAACTTAAAGTCACTCTTTCCTCAAAACATTGATTCTCTGGCACCTATAATAGCATTTCACTATTTGGCAGTCTATTTGACTGCCCCAAATTCTATCTAAAAGAAAAGCCAATATAATGTTTCTATCTTTATTTGGAAGAATAGAAAGGGAACTGTTTAAAAAATAAAGATATCAACATTTTATACAAAAAAGTTAGTTAAGCTGGATATTAATTAATCCAGTCTTAGACTATAAGAGGATTCTTTTTTTTTTTTTTTTTGTAATAACTTAAAGAATTCTTCTTTATTGTAAAAAAAAAAAAGATACATTATGGCAGGGTATCAGGTTACTTTTTTCCCTGATAAATTTAAAAACACAGAGTGGGGAAAAAAGTGCAAAATCAGCACATTGCCCTCCGTCTAGCAAAAAACGGGAAGAGATTTGCCAGGGAAGCTGCCTCCGACAGAAATTAAGCACTGTACTATTTGATTACGTATATTCAATAGAATAACACGGAGATAGATAGCTTCCCTAGTGGTTCAGATGGTAAAGAATCTGCCTGCCAATGGAGGAGATACAAAAGACAGGGGTTTGATTCCCTGGAGAAGGAATCCAGTATTTTTATGCCTGGAAAATTCCATGGACAGAGAAGCCTTGCAGGCTACAGCCCATGGGGTCACATGGAGATGGTAGGTGTGGACAATTCAAGGTCAGGAATTAGTAGCTATGTTTAGGTCAAGGTCAGATCCAGATCTTAAGCTTAATCTCATCCTCTGGAAGTTCTATAGTTGATTATCTCTGAAGATATATCACTGATTATATAAGGAAGATACTTGATTACAAAATTAATGTTTTATTTACTTAATAAACTTCAGGTGTTGGGTGTGCTTACAACTCAAATATTTGTTTCAACCACATCTGTTTCTTTTATTCTTTGAATGTAAGGGAATTCTTTAGGGTATGGATTCCTAACACCCTCTCCACTCTGAGGCTGGAATATTTCCTGTTTTGTTTTTAAATTTGAGAATATAGAACTTTTAGTTTGGTGGTGTGTCTTAACCAGGTCCTGTGTTCTTGGTTTATTAAGCACAAAGCATATGAAGTCTGGTTTTCTCAAACCTTACTAATTAAAATCTTCCTTACTATGTAAAGGAATTCAACTGTACTTTTATTTAGCTGGAGTTTTCAGATGCAAAACGATGCAGAATAGAGTAGTTGGTCTGTTTTAGTCTGTATTTAAGAAGGAGAAGGCAAAGAAGAGGAAGAGGCAGAGATGGAGGAGGAGGGGGAGAAAGTGGAGGTGGAGAAGGAGGGAGAAAGGAAAGGGGGGAGAAAAGGGGGAAGGAGGGAAGAGAGGAGGCAAAGGAGGGAGGCCAGAAGAAGGAAGGAGAAGTCAATAACAACGTGATGCTTTATCTTTGACTCTGGACGTTGCGCGAGGCATCTGGATATCGTTTTCTGATTAATGTGAATTTCACTGGTAGCCATTATCTAAAATCATTCAGTATCCACATCCTATGATTCAGCATGCTGGAACATAACCACACCTACAGAGAAACAGTGAGTTTGAACGAGTGATAGAGAATTTTACATTTCACCAAAGATAAACCAAAACAAGAAAACACAAACAAAAACAATACCCCCAAATCCAAAATACAGAAAACATTGGCTTTTTAAATTAAACAAAGTATAGCAATGTTTTAAAATAAAATTAATTGAATTTAAAAGATTAACTTGATGATTTGGGAGGATTCTTGCATTCTGTATTACCATATAATATTCTAATGATCGAATCTATAGATTCATTGTATTATAATGATATCAAGTAAATATTCCTAATCCAAGCAGATGTGCTTTTAAAACCACAGGTAGCATAAACATCCATATACACAATGCAGTTAGGATTGGTGGTGAATTAATTTTTCTCCCCATGTATGCCAATAAACTTGAGTGTGAGCCTGGGGGGCTACAATTAAGAAAGAGGGGAAGCACTGCTTAATAAAGTTGGGATCAGGCATTTAAAAGGAATCCTTAAGCTCAAAACTACTAGGGATCTGACCTGTTTATAGGAAACAGTTCTGCTAGAATTAGAAGTGGAAATAAGGAGATGATAATGAAATACAGTTTAACCAGAAAAGGGTGGTGAACATATGTATCAGGCCACACCATATGAATATGCTGCCAGTTTTGATATACAGCTGTGGTTCCTTTTGTCAAGCTATTCTATTTCCTGTTAGGAAAGATAACTCTGAAATACTGTTTCAGGATGCAGGGATAGAACAAGAGCTTCATTAAATTGCTTAAAAATTATTTCCTCAAGTTTCTCTCTTACTATTTGTCATAATGAGATGATGTTCTTATAAGTCACTCACTTATTCATAGCTTGTGGGAAATAAGATTTCAGTCTTGACTGCTTACTAATGGTCAAGCATGCACATCTGGAAATCACTGGATGGTGTTGTTTCAGTGAAAGGTCAGAATCCAAGGGTAAGATGACCTATCTGTCAGGTGCTTGCGTCACTTTCCTGGTTTCATTCTAGCCATTTTTATCTCTCTTGGGCGGGGGTGAGTGACTTCCACCGATTTTCTCTCTCCTCTTCCCCCTCTAAGGCAAGGAGGCTGTTCATCAGCAGCATAGCTCATGCCCAAGTATTGCTACTTCGTTTAGATCTTCATTAGCAACTGTGGAAAATAGGTAATTAATATTTAGGAGGGTAGATATAATTTATGGGGTTTTTTTGTTTAAATATGAAGTGTACTTTTGTCCCATTTGAGGAGTTTATCACTGAATGCTTGAGGAGGATGGTGAGTTCGTCATGGTTTTCCCACACGGGACTCCTCACACTCCCATGCCTTCTAGCATTATCCTCTCTTTTCAACCTGCTAAGCTTCTATTGGCTCTTTTATTTTTTTAAATTAACTTTCATTGGAGTATGGTTGCTTTGCAATGTTGTCAGTCAGTCAGTTCAGTCGCTCAGTCATGTCTGACTCTGCAACCCCACGAATCGCAGCACGCCAGGCCTCCCTGTCCATCACGAACTCCCGGAGTTTACTGAAACTCATGCCCATCGAGTCGGTGATGCCATCCAGCCATCTCATCCTCTGTCGTCCCCTTCTCCTCCTGCCCCCAATCCCTCCCAGCATCAGGGTCTTTTCCAGTGAGTCAACTCTTCACATGAGGGGGCCAAAGTATTGGAGTTTCAGCTTCAGCATCAGTCCTTCCAATGAACACCCAGGACTGATCTCCTTCAGGATGGACTGGTTGGATCTCCTTGCAGTCCAAGGGACTCTCAAGAGTCTTGTCCAACACCACAGTTCAAAAGCATCAATTCTTCAGTGCTCAGCTTTCTTTATAGTCCAACTCTCACATCCATACATGACCACTGGAAAAACCATAGCCTTGACCAGACAGACCTTTGTTGGCAAAGTAATGTCTCTGCTTTTTAATATGCTGTCTAGGTTGGTCATGACTTTCCTTCCAAGGAGTAAGCGTCTTTTAATTTCACGGCTGCAGTCACCATCTGCAGTGATTTTGGAGCCCAGAAAAATAAAGTCAGCCACTGTTTCCACTGTTTCCCCATCTATTTGCCATGAGGTGATGGGACCGGATGCCGTGATCTTAGTTTTCTGAACGTCGAGCTTTAAGCCACTACGGTGTCGCAGTAGTCTCCAGTATGGACGTGTAATGTACACAGCCCCTCCTTTCGGGGCTTCCTGTCCTCTCAGGTCACCACAGAGGACGAAGTAGAGTTGCCTGTGCTATATATGCAGTGGGCTCTTACTAGCTGTCTATCGCATACATAGTGTCAGCAGTATCTATGTGTCATTATCAATCTCCCAAGTCCTCTTCCCTGCCCTTTCCCCTCTTGGTATCCATATATTTGTTCTCTACTTCCGTGTCTCTATTTCTGCTTTGCAAATAAGATCACCTATACCATTTTTCTAGATTGCATATATATGCGTTAATATACGATATTTGTTTTTCTCTTTTCTGTTTTTCTCTTTACTCAACTCTCTAGGTTCATCTATGTCTCTACAGATGACCAAAATTTTGGTCCTTTTCATGACTGAGCAATATTCCATGGTATATATGTGCCACATCTCCTTTGCACTGTTGGTGAGAGTGTAAACTGATACAGCCACTATGGAAAACAATATGGAGGTTTCTTAAAAAACTAAAATTAGAACTATCATGTGGCCCCGGAATCCCACTCCTGGGCATATATGCAGAGAAAATCATAATTCAAAAAAGATAATGCACCTCAATGTTCATTGCAGTACTGTTTACAATAGCCAGTACATGGAAGAAACCTAAATGTCCATCAACAGAGGAACTGGTAAAGAAGATATGGTACACGCATCTTCTTGTTGGTCAGTCGCTAAGTCATGTCCATCCATGGGGTTTTAGGTGAGAATACTGGAAGGCTTTGCCACTTTCTTCTCCAGGGAATCTTCCCAGGAGAGGGATTGAACCCGCATCTCCTGCATTGGCAGGTAGATTCTTTACCACTAAGCCATCAGGGACGCCCCAGGGCATGTATATTAATACAGTGGAGTGTTACTTCTATTGGCTCTTCAACACCTAACTCAGTTTTGCTTCTCTGAAGCCTTCCCTAGCTACCCTTGACAGAGGTCTCACAAAATGACCAGAACTCTTTCCTCTCTGTTGCTCTTATAACAGTCTGTTTACCAACACAATGACTGGTATTTACTGGTAATTGGTAAATATTTGTTTGCAAATGACCTGTTATAAAACATCAGTCCTCCCATCCAAGGATCAGAATTTATCAAGGTATTCCACCTATGTAAACTGTTAGAGGAGCAGAAAGTAACTAAATAGGATGGCAAGACTTAACATCATTTGACTCTGTCTGAATCAACATCAAGTTTTAGTGTTGTATATATATTTACCTATCGATCTGTCAAGTCTTTTCATTTTTGCAATAGGAATGGCCTTTCAGGTTGTCATCTACTTGTATCTTTCAAGCCAGTCTTCATGGAAATGTTTGTTTACATGGGCTTAAGAAATAAGTAGTATTGTTTTCAGAGAGGCTTAAGAAATACTTGGCTGAACAGTTTAATAGGGGGAAAAAAAGATTTGAGGAACAAAAAGTACCAAAGAAAACTTGGTATTCATCAGAATTAAAATTAGCTGAAGGAAAACAAGGATCATAAACTAGAAACCTTTTCCTGCTGTTTGCATCATCAGTTTTCATCTCCAGCAGCTTCCCCTCCCGCGTCTCTTGTCAAGTTATGAAAGAAGTTCCCCATATGGGCTGATTATTCTGACAGGCAAGGCTATCTCATGACTTACAAGTCTCTCTTTAAAATATGCAAAAGGGCTAACGGGAAGGTTCGAACTGTGAGCGGTGTCTTGCCTGCCTTGTTTCAAAGGCTCACCCTTGTGACTACTTCATTATCGTCCTGGATTATCTGCTCAGAGCAGCAGAGGCCCCATGTATCTAGAATCGAGACACAACAGCCTCCTCATTTCTCATGCTCTGAGGCCTCTCATTGGCCTGATAATTGTCAAGCATTCCTTCCTCTTTCATGAACCCAAGGCTCACACCCACCAGGAAACAAAGGGTTCCTTTGAGGATGAATCTTGAGACCGTCCCGGCCCCTGAAAAATTACAAGCTGGAAATTTTCTAAGTACTGAAATTATTGTGTTCCTTTTAGAGAACTCTCTGTGGACCTAACTCTAGGAATAGGTTATCAAAAGCAGACTTCCCTCAAACCCGGGAGGGAAGAAAGGACACTGAGGAAGAGATGAAATAAATACACTGCACACACCTGCCCCTTTACCAGAGCCTGCCATAGAGACCATTTGCACACCTCTTGTCTCATCTGATTCCCACAACCACTCTGTGAAATGGTTACTAATAGTATTCTCATTTTAAAGGTAAGTAAACTGAGGTTTAGTGAGGTAACGGTCAAAGTCACTCAGTTAGGAAGGGCAGAACAGAGACTTGAACCCAGGTCTTTTCACAAGAAAGCATAGCCTTTCAGCCTCAACCGCCGAACTTCTCATGCTAACACTCCCTTAACCACAGCTACATCTTAAACTTCATAGAAAGGAGCCTCCTTTACAACCCCTCATTTTATTGACAAGGAAACACCATCATAAACTGCAGTTTAAATATTCTTTAGCTTCAGGAGAAAAAAGGCAAAATCATGAGAGAACCAGTTCACATCAGCAGTTTTGTGAGAAAACCAAGAGAAGCAACTTTCAGGGAAAGCCTGCCGTCAGGACCATGTGATGAGAAATGACGCTTTCTCCGTTGACCCCAAGGAACTGCAACTTTCCAGCTAGATGCCTTTGTGATCTGTGGGCTTCGCATTCTGGGACGAAGCAAGCTGAAAGAACTTGTCAGGCGTTCTCACAATGGCTGGAGAAAAAAATTTTTGTAATTGCCTCTGTGACTTTAGAAATTGTTCAATTGTATTATACAGAAGATTTCTATTGGCAAAAGGTTATTTTGTCTATCTTCCATTTGTCTGTCTTAGCTTCATTTAAATCATTGCATACCACCCAAAGCAAGGATGATATCCACTACCTCTTGTATGGTTACTCACAATTCCCTAAATACAGAGGGTATGCACAGTGTGTTCTGGTATCTAACATTTTAAGATACATATGCAGAGAAACTTCTAGTAGCATCTATGATGGAGTCTTTATTAAAAGTCACTTAGGATTCAAGAAGGAAGTAGTTATATTTCCTGGGAAAGGACAGTGAGGTCTGCATATCCACCTGCTCTGTGATATATGCATGTGGTTTTCATTTTATTTAAAAATCACTAATAGAAATTGTACCTTTTCTCATGCCTCCCACTGGCCTTCACTGCAGGATATATTACTCATGTCAGACCCAAATTTACCTCTGGCCCACACAAACCTGCTGTTATCTTGCAGATTTGTTACTGTAAATTACTGACATCAGCAAAGCTTTGTCAGGAAACTGAGGTAATTGAAAATTCCAGAGAAGTTGAAGAAAATGCATCCCAGATTACTTTGGGCTTCTTCCTCTTTTATTTAGTTCATGTTCCCCATCTGAGTCATTGCTAAAATAGTTCAAAGGCTATGTTCACATTCAGCATTAGGTAGAAGGCTTATTTATTCATGTTTCCCTTTAACCCACCTCACTTGGATTGTTTTGCCTGACTAAGTTTACAATTCGATCAATATTTGGATGTCGGCAGTGAAGTTTGATGCTGTTATACATACTTAGTGATTATATGAGAAATGAAATTGTTTAATCTATGTGGGTAAAATTTGTGCCCCAATATAATCTTGTAAACAGTTTTTAAAAAAATCTTCAAGTTTATGAAATGACAAGTTTCTGATTTGCATTGAGGTCCTTCAACAACTCCTTATTTTTCCATCACTCACTTTCTATGTTATTTTCTCTCTCATCACCAAATTATTCCTCTCCTTGTCTAATAACCACGGTCAGTGGGGACTAGATGTTGCTGACAGCCTCTTTCCAAAAGACTCACAGATTTTCCGGGTTCTAGCTGGGTCTCTGGCTTAGTACTGGGCACTGGAGTCAGAATGTTCTATTTTGACCTTCCAGGAACACATGGTCCTAGGGAAACCAACCCTTGGATAGTGTGAAGTAGGTACAGAAGCCAGAGAGGGCATGTCTAAGACTAGCGTTTCAGGGAAGAGGGTCTTAAGAAAGTGACCCTTGATAATAATAATATAGAGAGGTATGTTCAGGCAGACGCAATTGGAGGGATGGTGAGAGCTGATGGAAATGGAGTCAAGGAGAAGACAGCACTTGAAAGTTCTGTGAACTAAGCTAAGGAATAAGAGCTGCATTTTGGGTGTTTTCTGGAATCCCACAAAGATTTTAAAGGCTTTGGCATAATCAAATTTGTACTAGTGCATTAAATCAGTGAGCATTTCAGTTCAGTGATAAGTAATTTTAACTAGGGAAGTATTTCCCAATTTTCTGCCTCAGTTCAGTTGCTCAGTCGTGTCCAACTCTTTGCAGCCCCATGGACTGCAGCACGCCAGGCTTCCCTGTCCATCACCAACTCCCAGAGCCTACTCAAACTCATGTCCATTGTGTCGGTGATGCCATCCAAACATCTCATCCTCTGTCATCCCCTTCTCCTCATTTATTGAATATCTATTTGGTGACATAACTCCCAGAGAGGTGGGACTACAGATAACATGGTCCCTACCCTTAAAAAAAGCTTACCTGTTTAGGTATTAGACAGTGGACCTGAAAACCAGAAAGTACCAAAAGAGCATCTTTGGTCCACATAGTAATGTAGGATGAGTTAGAAGGAGATAAGACCCCAAGAATAGTTACAGATGGAAAGGAGAGGTAGGGGACTCATAATTTTGTCTGAGTACATTCTTTTCAACCATAGTTAAGGAGCTGTATCAACAGCTGCTAAGACTATGATGAAACAATGTTCCAGAAAGTCATTATGTGACGAATATCAAGAAATATCTTTAAAGAGCATAAAAGGTGCATTCTTCTATCTGCCAGCTCTGCCATCAACCCTCAGTGACAGCTCTCTTCTCTGTTGGATTAGGGTAAGGCAGCACCTTGGGTGAGACGGAGCCAGTGTGACTGGTGGAAAGGCTATTAGAACAATTCTTGAGATGTGCTGTGAGTCTGAAACAAGGGAGTGATGATGGTGATTGAGGAAGAGGAACAAGTAGGAGAGATCATGGGGAGTATGACTCACAAGACCTGATAACCCATTTAGAGATATAGCAGGATGACTCTCAAGATTTCCACCTGAGTGACCCAGGAAGTGACAATCACCAGGTTTTGGGGGCAGGGGCAGGAGGAAGACATAGCTGCATCCATTTTGGATGAGTCAGATTTGAGGTGCTTTTCCGACCATCAAGGGGCAATGGCCAGTATTCATTTGCATGTGCAGGTCTAGTGCACAGGAAGAGAGCCTTACCGGGAAGGTGCATTTTTGAGTCTTTGTTGAAAAAGTCACTGCACCACAATGATCAGAAAGAGGAGAGCAGAGAGCCCCAGGGGGGCCCTGGAGACGCTGCCATTTAAAGACTGAGTTGAAGAAAGCAGAGCTTGGTCAGTGGATCGGAAGAGAACCAAAAAGACTGTGGTTAGGGATTTAAAAAAGGACTTTTAAAGAGGAAGTCATCAATGGGGTTAAAAGCTGTCTCTTCTGTGCGTAAAGATGTGCTATGATTTTCAAAACAAATTAAATACATTAGGTGGGACTGTTATTGGTAGTAACATGCAATAACTGACTAATGGCATATAAAAATACCACAAAGATTGGAGAAAAGCAAATTAAACCAGGCTTTTAAGATGATATACCATCTTCTAGAAATACAACATAAAGGATGGCATGCTGACCTCTGTGAATAAGACATAGAGTTGGGTTTGTTTTCCTTAGAAAGGAGATGAAAGATTTGCAGTGAACCCTCCCCTGACTTTCTTTACCTGCACCTTCTGGGGCCCTCTCGTGGGTGGGTGGGTAGCAGTAGGTAAGGAGTAACGGGGGCAGAACAGAGTTCACAGCTACATCTGAGAATGCATCCCAGAACCTGGTCTCACTGATTCCCAGGTTGAGGCTACTGGGTACCAGAGCGATGTATCATTTTATCAAAACACATCTCAGTCGACTCACCCCTGCCCTGGGCGTTCATGTTGTCTTGCCCACAGGACTCTCAATATCCTTCCCCAGGTCTCAGTGATGGAAGGACGTTGCAGGAATTTTATCAGGCGATTTCCCAGGAGACTTGGAGCTGAAAACTGTTCCGATCTTAGAGCAGCAATGAGTCAGGGAAGAGGGCGAGTTGCAATCACTTCAAGTACTGAATTCAGACTGCCAAAAAACACAGCAAAGAGCAGTTTGTATTCCACCACTCCCCCCTTCCCTTAATTTCAAAACGTGACTGTATTTTTCTCTGACATTTCCTACCTGAAGCAAGGTTTTGGTTCCCACACAACACCCTTTTCCTCTGCTTTCTGGTACTTGCATTATCTCGGCCTGCCCTCTGACACTGTTTCCCAATTTATGTTTTCCTTTCTCATTTCCCTCTTCTTAGCACTGACATGAGCCACAAACCTATAACGAGAATGTCTGACTCACTCGGTGCCTCTCCAGCTAATGGACACCATGTGGGACAGGAGGCAGGAAAAAGACGCTTTACAGGAAATCAGACGATAATGCTTGCACTTTGGTGCCCTTTGAAACAAGAATTTAATTATCCTAATTAAAACGATTACCTTATAGAAGACGTTTGGGGAAAAAAAGAGTAAGCAGTTTGTCTTTTTCCTGATGAGACGTGTCTCAAAACCAAGAGGGCTATTCCTGCTGACCTTTATGTGCTAAAGTCCAGGCACCCATGGGTCGAATCAAAAATCGATCTCGATGTTTAGACCGATCCAGAGACTGGAAGCTGGAAGCTTCACTGTGTTTTGTTTGGGGGCTGTACTAGTTTCCTAGTGCTGTGGTAAGTACCACAGATTAGGTATCTTAAAACAACAGAAATTTATCTTCTTATAGTCCTAAAGGCTACAAGTCCAAAATCAAGGTGTGGATGGGGCTGCTTCCTTCTGAGGGATCTGTTCTGTCTTTCTGTCCTAGCTTTTGGGGATGGTAGCATCTTTGGCTTGCAGCTGCCTCATTCCAATCTCTTTGATTTCACACACATTTCTTTGATTTCTCCCTGCGTGGGTCTGTGTCCAGATTTCCCTCTCTTGTAAGGATATCATCCATACTGAATTAGGGCCCACCCAAATGACCTCATCTTAACATATCCGGAAATACCCTATTTCAAAATAAGGTCACATTGATAAGTATCAGAGCTTAGGACTTAGCCTACTTTCGGGGGGTGGGGAACACAATGCAGCTCAAGCAGAGGATTAGTATTAGGCACCATCTCCTCTTCCTTCAGGGGTCCATAAAGTCCCAGTTTTCTGGGTCTTCACCTGAAATCCAGACCTTCTGTTCTCCAATAAAGGTGGTCTTGCCTGGGCCCTACTCCCTCAGGACTCAACTCTCAGCTATAAACTGATCAATTAATCTAAGGGAAGATGACAATAGGCAAATATCACTCCTCCCAGGTATTTGCACCAAACAGATGACTTCCTGGAGACACTGCTGTAACCGATAGGTGCTGGTGGAAATTTTGCAGTGGGTGACATTTTCTTTTTGAGTGGACAGGTGTTTCCATGACCCTCAAATCATCATTGTCTCCTCCATCTGTGAGAAGAGTGGTTCCTCTCTGTCTGCTACTCTCTGAAAGGAAAGTTATTACCACAGACAATTTGATCTATCTTTGCATTGCTTGCATTTTTTTCATCCCATGATTGTAAGCATGCCAGGAGAGAAGATTTGCCCCTCACGAGGAAGTCCATCAAGTGGAAAAATTTTATCTTAAAAAACGATGCCAACCCGGGGATCAACAAGGAGGACCATAATCCCATTCTCAACCACGGATGATTTTCAAAGAATGAACAGGCGAGAGGGAGAGAATTCGGTTGCTAGGAAAATAGAATAAAATAAACATAAGCTCCCCCCGCCCCTTGCTTTTCCATCCTGAGGTGGGCTGTGCTTCTTGTTATAGAGTGTTTGTCCCTCCCCATCTCGGCAGTGACAGACTCCCAGGGATGCTTGCCTATCTGTCTCACAGGTGTGGGAGCTGATCCCTGCCAGCTTAGCGAGACTTTGGAAGAAACTCCCACAGTGGTTGTAAAGAGAAAAGGGAGAGAGATAATAGTTCACTGGCATCAATAATCTACTTCCCCAACCGGCTGAACGTCTGAATAATAGCCTCGGCACTTGCCCTTCTACTCCCCCTGCCTGGCTCCGCCACTGTCAGATTCTCTTCCCTTCTCCACAACTGGGAACTCTAGGGAGCAGATTGTTTTGGCTGGAATTAGCCTGGCACAGATGGTACCACCTGCTGCATGTTCCTTACTTCTTATTGGCTCCTCTCTCAGCTCTGCGAGTTTTTATATTTTCTAGAAGTTCAGGGGAAGGGGAGATGGCTGGGCCCTTGCTCACGCCTGATTCTGGCACGGCTGTCTTGAGGAAGCTGGCAAACGTGGGGGCTGGGCTGGGTCTTGTTGATCACGGTGGGGTCTCAGGGTAGCGGAGCCACTGGGGTGGGCTGCTTGCTGTAGCTGGGTCTGTCATTTCCAAGATACAAACTTCCTTTGGCCCAAACCATTTCTATTTTCCAGGATGACAGATCTGCCTATGACCAGACATAAGGCACGTGATCCTGAGAGAGCCTGAGAAATACGATTTCTCTCATTGTTAACTCAGAGGGACATAGCAGGACCCTGCCCATTTTACAGGGAAAGGAATTATGACTAAACCACAAGCAGGTTGCTAAATTCATTTCTGGGCTATTCACTGGGAATAATAACGCATCTCTTCCGACTCCCACAAGGTAAACCTCACAGATTCATGAATTCCACTTCCTCACCTCTGAAAACACGACATGGGACTAAAGAACCGAAGAATTTCGCTCCTTAACATTCTCTTGACTTTACCTGTCCAGTTGTTCTTGAGTGTTTCCTGACAGGAGATCACACTGTAAGTCATTCAAACGGCTGAGACATATTTTCTTACTGGTCTGACTTCCTCTTTCCTTTTCTACTATGCTTTATTAGACCAGGGTTTTTAATTTCTCAAAAAATCAAACTGATTCTTGCCTCGGGTATTTGCATCTTCTCTTCCCTCTTCCTGAAATACTCTCGCTCCAGATCCGCCCCTGCCTGGTTCACTTCTCCTCACCCCTCAGGCTCCACTCAGACAATACAGCCTTAAATTTTTTCCTGGCATCCCCCTCCCTGCACCCCAGCTGAGGTTGCCTGTCCTCCAATCCCATCTCATTCACTATTAAACCACCTCTTTTTATTCTCGTCAAGACACAACGGTATGAGAAGCGGACTTACATAATTGTTTTGTACCTTCGCCACTAGAAAGTAGGTCCCTGTAGGGTGGGGATGTTGTGTGGTCACTGCTGAATCCCTAGGACATAATACAGTGCATCTCCTACATCATCACTCCATGGGATGCACGTTGGTGAGGGAGGGGTGTTGTTTTGTGTTTTGAAGGGGGAAACACTGTGATACACAAGGGAGACTGCTTGAGACTTTGATACGGGTACATTCCCTGTGAAACCTGGCGCTCAACTTTCTACTTCTTTATGCATGTCTGTCTCTGATGGAGTATACGAAACTTTAGGCCAGTAGTTTTGTTTGCTTTTGCACATCCTATAAAACGTAGTATTATGCTTCATACGAGGTGGGCACTCAGTAAACTGAACTACCATCGATGTTGTAATGTTGTTTATTACTATTATTTCTAGGGCCACTAAATCAAAGAGAGGTAGGAGCAGCATCAGTAGAAGCAACAACAGCATGTTTGCCATAACTGGAGACCTGGCTTCTGGTCTCCGTTCTGCCAATAACCACAAGTTGATATGGGCTTTTACTCCTCTCTGAGGCCCAGAATGTGAAGAGCCAGAGCTTTTGATGAGAGGGTATATATATTCCTCCACTCTCTAATTTTCTTTCATTTATTTCAGCCTATTTCAGTTTTCCTGCTGCAGATTTATAAATCTCCAATTACTCCTGTTGCAGCCGGTTTCTTCCTCTGACCGCCTCTGGCTTATTCAGTGCACATGGGGCTCAGAAAAAGCTGTGACAAGAGAAAGAACAGCACCGGGACTCACACCACGGGTTCAGGCTGAAAACTGGGTGGAGCGGCTCAATGGAACTCCAGCTCCTCAGTGGACATAAGCATGGTCAGAAACCTTGGGCAAACTTGTGGGTAAAATGGACCAGAAGCAGCTAGTAATTTTTAAAGAGCATTTCTCAAATTTGAGTTTGTCTCTGGCTCTCAGTGAAAGGAGACTTCAGTCCAGACGTGGTTAACTGCCCTCAGATGATGATGTGATCTTAGAGTAATATAGGGTTTCCAAAGTAGCTTATTTTCATTCCACTCTTGCATGGAAGAGTTCATGTAGACCAGAACGAACTTCTTGCAGGAAGTAGGCAGACTAACTTGCTCCTTTTGATGTTTCCACATCATTCAAAGGAGCATTTTACTGTGATGTGTTGTGGAAAGCGTTGTCGGGAGACTAGGGTTCTGAAATCTATGCTTAACTGCTTTCTAGATCATTGTGGGGTAAAGATAAACAATGAGCTTCTCAAGTCTATGAAGATTTCAGTTTCCTCATCTAAAAAGTGCAAGCAGTAGATTAACTGCTTTTATTTTTCTAAGTGTTACAACCATCAAGATGTTCTTCCTCTCAATCCATAGGAAAATTTTATTGAGAACAAGATTTTTGACTCTTTCAATGTAGACACCAGGTATGCTATAATTTGGTCAGGTTTATAACAGTTACAGGCTGATTTGTAGGTGAAGAGAGCTAACCCAAGGGATCGTGACGATTCCTTGAAAAGGATTTGCACAAATCATTATTCCAACTTTTATTTTTAAAAACAAGGTAGTACATTTTAAGCAGTTAGTGTGGTTGAAACACTTCATATTCTGGAAAGATATTTTTCAAATGTTCCCTCACCATTTGAAGTGAGTGAAATGTTCCTTTACATGGAATTGTCTTTGATAATATAAAAACACTTTATAATGCAAAAGAAAAGGTGCAAAAGTGTCTTACTTAGATGTTAGGCTGATTCTTCTCAAGCCTAATCTCTGAGCAATGGTATTTTCAGTGTTAAAACAAATAGGGCAGGGTGGTATGTACTTCTCTTTTTCCCCCTCTTGCTTAGATGTACCTTCAGCCGGAAACCCATGAGCTCACACTTTCTAAGCATGTTCAATAATGAAGTGGTAGACCTCCACGGAATGTTTCAGGACCTCAGGAAGTGGTTAAGGGTTATTCAATAGTTGGTGTTCTCTCTTTCTGTCTGCACCAATCCCTGGGCTGCACTACAGGGTTTGGAAACATCATTTGTGTTGGAAGTGGTATCTTTCAGAAGAGACATAAAAACCAAGGTCTAGGTTGCTTGTGGTCACTAAATACACATGATGTTTTCTGTGAGTTCTTTAGGGATGTTCTTGAGTTTCCTAAGTTTATATTCCTTTGTTCCTCTATAGTCTTTTAAAAAGTAATTTGAAGGCCGTAGTCTTCGTTTCTCCTAACAAAACTAGAATGAAGTGTAACTGGAATTCTTTGCCCTTTAATGAGACTGTTTTAGGAATGGATAAAAATGACTCTCCTTTAAGGAAAGGTCACAAACTAAAACACGAGTTTCTGAGAAAAAGTAAAGATAAATAAATATTTGGTTCCCTGCATTGCAGGCAGATTCTTTACCAACTGAGTTATCAGGGAAGCCCGTTTTATGGTTAGCATATCTTAGAAGCGATATAGAATTTTTTGGTGTTATGGTTAGCATATCTTAGAAGCGATATAGAATTTTTTGGTGAAACTTTATTTTTTCAGTATCAACATTTTAAGTGTTTTCATTTGTGTAATATATAAATATATAAAATGTCTCACAAGCACTCCTTCATAGTCCCTCCATCTTTTGGGTATTGTTGTTTTTTAAATACTAGCTGTTCAAATGTACACGCACGAAATTAGCAATCTACACACGCGCAGAACACACACACACACACTCTCACTGTCTCTGTCTCTCTCTTACTACCCTTTGCTCTGAAAATGGTCAGAACAGGAGTATAATACACAACTCTTTCTCTGAATATTTCTTTATGTTAGATCAGTTCCTTCTGAGTTCTGTGCTTGCCAATGCTAAACTCCCTGCCAGGGCAGTGGTCTATTTTTAACATTTTGGGGGCTTATCCCTTCAGTTCCAAATCTAACAGGCATATTCTGTGGCATGAGAGAGAGAAAAGCTGACGTGCCCTTCAAATCAGGATCATCAGGATTTGCAATTT
This sequence comes from Muntiacus reevesi, assembly GCF_963930625.1. Taxonomy (NCBI): domain Eukaryota; kingdom Metazoa; phylum Chordata; class Mammalia; order Artiodactyla; family Cervidae; genus Muntiacus; species Muntiacus reevesi. Next base: position 219,592,134 of record NC_089251.1, read on the forward strand.
CTGTAGAATCAAAGATATGAATGAGAAAGCCCAATTAGAATACTTAAAAGATCATTTGTCACCACTTTAATCTTCATGGAGTTTTACTCATCATTTTCTTTGACTAAAATTATTAGAATCTTTGTCATATTCATCTCAAGGCCAAACGGGAATGGTACCATTAATTTTATATTTTCAATATTTTGGAGCATTTTAGCATGTCATAGTAGATTATAGGTGGTAGGTGACTGTTTTAGTAGAGAAAGTCTTGATTGGTGGCATATTCAGCATCACATCATCTCAGTGTCATTTCTCTAATTCCATATTTCATATACAAATGAAGACTGAGGGATTTATTTCTGTTATTTAAAAGCATTTGTTTAATTCAGAGATTAATATATCATCTTCAACCCTGAAAAAAGAGGCCCTCTGAAACATCAGACCCAAAAAATTGGACACGGCCTATTAGCCCAAAAGAACATGTTGCCAATTATCTCCATGTTTATTTAAATATTTAGCTCTAAAGGAAGCAATCATTCCTTTATACTTCTTTAAATTTAGTATTGACATTTTTATTTTGGGAAAGGAGGTCTTTTTTTTTTTTTTAACATGGATACAGGAAAAGAAAACTCTCCAATAAAAATATTGTCTAAAAAGTTTGTTTTGTCTGCATGATTTACTAAATATGTACAATTTCAATTCACAGCGAAGGTAACAAAGATTTAAACAGCCAACATCACAAATGTCTCAAGTTCTAAAAAAAAATCACTGTGCACAGTTTAACAATTTAATTGAATAAAAACCAAAGCTAAGCCTTCAGTCTGAATCTTTTTTATGATGGGCACAAGCCATGTATTTTCTTCATCTTTGTTACACGATGTATATTTCTGTGACTAAACGCCCCTTCCCATTTTAGTATATTAGGTTATGTCAGTACATACTTAAAAGAGACATAAATTGCCTCTTGGTACACCTATATGATTCTTGATGTGTTCACATATATGTCAGGATATTTATCAATATATAAAATGACCAGATGAGTCACCTGTGATGTTCTTTTTAATGTCTTCAAATGTAGGAATGTTTTGTTGCATGTATAAAATTTTTTTTAATTTATAGGAGTGCCATTTAAAGCCATAATAATTTGACCAATGTCCTCTTGACACAAAGTGTCTAGAAACAACTATTCTATGCTGGAAATATAGAGATTCCATATCTCTACCCCATTCAGGTTTGTCAAGCTTGCTATTATATAAATCTGAATGTTACGGTCATTCTGATATAATGGCCAAGTGAATGAACCAATTAATTGTTAGAAACAAATGTCGCTGAATATAGAATAGTGGAGTTACAGTTAAGGAGGGTGCCATCACTTTGGCTAACCCTATAAAATCTATAATAAGGTTGTTTTCACATATATTTTTTCCCCATGTAAATTCTTTGGTGTTTTTCTCCCCCTTCATTTTTAGTGCTGTGATTGATGAACATGCAATGTGAGATTCAAATAATTGCACTGAGCATGTTTATTTGAATAATTGCCCCATTGCACAATCAAATAAATCTGCTGAGTGTGTTTGTTTGAATGTTTTTACATGTACATGGGATCACATACTCAAATAAATGCAGCTGTGTTTATTACAATGTGTGGGATTTCAGATATACACATACTTGTTTGTGTGTCTATCCAGGGCCCTACAGCCCTTGAATGGCCCTCACACATCTTGGAGCAAAAGCGTGGTTAACAATTTTTCAGTTCAAATACATGTAAACTTATTGTTGGGCAATTTCCTCAAATTTGTAACTAGGATTTATTTTCATTAAGGCTTACATTCTTAGAAAGATAAAAAATAACCATTTTGGAGGGAGCTATCTGATTGTGAAAAGTATCTAATGAATGTATTCATATTTATTTGAAACAGTCCCTTCTTTTTTCCTTCCTCCAAGCCCTCCCACTTCACCCCCAGCTCAACTCATGCTAAAGAGGATGTATGTTTTGTCTAGTTCTTGCTGAGACATTCTGATACTCATCTCTCTTCCCAGTTATTTCAGGCCTAGGCCTACAGTGTCACGTGAAGACAGTCAAGATTGCACAGATCCTGCTGGAATACAAAAGGCTTTTGGAGTAAATGGTCAGGGATGTTCAATTGTTTCAACGTTTCATCACCCTCCCTTACCCCCATTCTAGGAGGGAAAAAAAGGGTTAGACTTCAAACTCAGAGTGTGGGAAGAGTAACTACTTGATAAGGGAAGAGAGAAGAATACATCTGATGTTACTAAAAATGCATGTCTCTTGAGTATGGAGGGAGATTTCTTGTTTTGACCTTGGAAAGGAATCTTAGGATAAGCCAAACATTTTTATTCTCCCCTGGAGTTGTGAGATTAGGCAGCTCTAATGCACTATAGTGTTAGTGAATAAATGTCATTTAAAAAAAAATCTTAGA